>NC_081207.1:31377033-31399533 GCF_902713425.1 Acipenser ruthenus
GAGCTCAGTATTCAGAACAATATCTATCGTATCTCATAATATCTTTTCTATAGTTGTGACTTTTTGATTTTGAGCAACTTGTCCACGGCACACGATCGCAGGTGGAGTCTGCTTTGCTTAAAAAAAGTGTCCTAAAATGAACTACTTCGCAGATGCTGCTATGTTCTGTCACTGGTGAATGTGGCAGCTTTAGGTCTAAGGCTCTTTTACTAACCCCATAATGGCATCCAGGATCTAATTGATGAGATAGAACCCCTAGTGTTCAACAAGGGGCAGGGTTTTCTCCTGAAGGAATTTCATTTAAGAATGTAATGCAATGTAGATTTTATATGAAAACATGAAGACATAGTTTCTTAAATAAAATGCAATTTTAATATAGAACTGCTGGATCTACCAAACTTTACCTTTTTTTCCATTAATGTTGGGAAAGAAAAATGCAATGCTGGCAGTCATGGGGCCCTGTTCATAAAGCTCATTTCAGGAATGTTTGTGTAAAGGAGTAGAAGAGTATTTTTACATGTTATACTGTATTTATTAAAAAGTGAGAATAAACTTCTAACTTTGTCTAAAACATTGAGAACAGGTTTCATTTAAAAAAAATAGTATCCACTGTATAAATAAGCAGGACGCCTTTACATTTTGAAAGGATCGCCACTTCAACACGATTGTTGGGACAGAGCTGGGAACAGTAGTTATCCCTAATAACTGTTCATGTCAATGTGCTCATGAAAGTCAATATTAGAAGATATTATGCAAGCAACATCTCCCTGTCACCGTCCATAGGAATAGAAGTCTTGTAACTTATTAGCTGGAGGTATGTTATTGTATAGTGTGTATATATATATATATATATATATATATATATATATATATATATATATATATATATATATAAACCAGTTAAAAAACAGTTGCTAAAAGGAGGAGCTTTCTTTTGTGACAGCAGTCTCTATGGGATTGAATAAGCTTTTGGTTCACACACTAATGTGTACATTGCACCCCCAAGAGCCACGCTGCCACATTTGTCTCTAGCTGAGATCAGCAGCAGCAGGGTGGCTCTGGGGAATGCAGCATGTTCTGCAACCCGTCCCTCGGGGTACCACATACAAACATACAAATCATTATGAGAAGAAGCCTCTTAACTCTAAAGAAATAAACAGAGTGGTCGATTCAAAGTGGCGGTTGACCATCACTTTTACTGAACTGACACGTAATTGCAGACCTGCTCCTCAGTGACTCGCTGTCTTTAACGCTGGGCCGAGGTGCCAATGGGTTAACCTGCGTTTCCTGTTTGTTCTCCAGCGCCAAACTTTCTTGACCCCACCCCACATGTCTCCCCTTAAATACCAAACCTCTGTCACCCCCCTCTTCTCTAAGCAAGCCCACATGTTGTTAATTGAGCCTGTGTCCCCTGCAGCCAGCTAGCTCCAGAATCACTGCATGCTCCACCATTGCATCTGGTAATAATGTCCAGACTGTGATCTATTATATTTTGATTAGGGTTTAGCGCATACTGTACACCAGTATCATACTAAAAAATTGAAATGCAAAATATCCAGTTAGGTAAGCCTAAAAATAAGACCAAAATATTTAAAACATTTTTTTGTTTAAATCATTTGAATAGAAAAAAAATATGAAAAACACAAACATTAGTTCTAATTATTAATAATAATAATAATAATAATAATAATAATAATAATAATAATAATAATAATAATTAATATGTATAATAATACTATGTATAATAGTATGTATAGACTTGTATGGTCTATGTTCATGTTTAGATCCTGGTATAGGCCTCGTTGCACTATTGGCACCACCTTTATTTACTGACACACCCCTCATACCTCACGGTGGTAACAATAGCTACGGTTCCTTGTGATCTAGTCCCTTGGATTTAATAATGTGCATCCCTTCGTAGTCTGGTAGAGCAGCTTTTGTAGGTCAGTCTTTTCCACTCAATGCGGTTTACAGACTGACAGACCGTCTATATTGGCATAAGCCGTAAAGGCCCCAGGCTCCAGCTCCTGCAACAGCTACAGTAGCTACCGGAGAGAAAAAAAAAGGGGGGGGGGAATGCTTGTAAATCATCACATATGTGCCTCACAGCACCAGTCTGTTTGCTCTGCAGGCTAGCACAAAGCAGCAGCACTTATTAAATTTCCATGAAGTTTACCAAATTTGCAGGATCAGTAGGGTGAGCCCGACAGGGAAGCTGTCCTGCTGCCTGCAGCACCTTTTGAGGCAGCTGACGGGAGCCGCATTCTGCTGATACTGTGGCGCTGCGGCCGTCCTGTTAATCTTCACAGCAAAGATTATTTTATTCGATTAAGCCTGCTCCCTGCGGACCGTCCCGATAGCTCCCTGGAAGGACTCGAGAGGGACCCTCTCCCAACCTTTTACCAGCTGAGAAGGTTTTTTTTTTTTTTATTTATTTTCACTCTCCCGACCCCCCTGCACTACCACTTTCCTTTCAAATGATTGGAAAATAAATTGAAAATGAATTGGAGTTAGCCGTTGTGTTTTAAATACGAGATAAAGGTCAGCCTCCTCCCGGCGATCTCGATAGAAGCAGATTAGCTGAACACGTGTTCCACTTTTAAAATCATATACTCTGCTGCGGTAAGCGGGTTGTTTGTTAATTCACAGTTACTATTACTCTACAATGGAAAACGCCACAGGCTACAAGGAGTAAATGTCCGGCTTACTGTCTATTGCTGTTGGATAAATACTTTATCAATAATGATGTGAGTGAGTGCAATTAAAGACAGGTACCATGCTTATTTAAAAGGGAAACTGCAGGTCTTTGAATCTAAGCATCGTAGAAATGTCTTTATTCTACCTTCCATTGCAAGGAGCCTTATCCTCACTGCCCTGCTCTGCTGGGGAGTATTAGGATGTAATGTGTGTTTCTCAGGAATGGAAATAAGACATTCATTGCATAGCAGTTTGAGCCATTCCTGGTTTTACTGGGAGTTTAGTAAGGGACACCTGAGCTTGTTACCTATACACTGCATCTGATCAAGCTCGTATTAAGACCTTGTATGGGTGAAACCACTATGCAGTAGGAGACTTATTTCCATCAGTGTTTCTGTGCACATACTACCACCTGGTAAAGGGAAGTCTTGTGTCATTATCTCACAATGATTCGTTACAACAATACATTTTAAGTGTGAGCTTAAGAGTAGTGGATGTTTTTGCTAAAAACGAATGTACTGTATGTAGTTTTTATTTTTATTTTTATAAACATTTGGACTATTTTAAAATATAATAAACCTTATAAACTTGGATCAATTGATTTGTACCACCTCAGATTTGTGTGAGCCTGTGCATGCAAGGGGCCTACTCCCCAGTTTGTAACTGTCAATGTTATTCCAAGAGTAGAAACAGAAAAATAATTCTGGCTTGACCTTAAAGATCTGGCCTGCCCCGTTTGCTTGATCTGGTTTAAGATGTGATGTCCAACGCAGTCCTATTAGTGGCACCTTTTCACATGCAGTCGGCTCAGGTTGATAGCGATGATACTGAAAAGCCTACATTTTGATTGTGAGCCAGATAGAGAGAGGATGCGCTGATGGAATTGATGGCATCTGCACTGGCTGTCTAGATTGAAAGACACAATGTAACTGGGAAGGTGAGTTCAAGCTGCTGTGTCCTTATCAAGCAATTACATTTTGCTTTGTCAAATGAATTGTGTGGCTCCTGATAGATTTACAGCTGCGTGTAGTCATCGCTCAATCTTCCTACAGCACCCAGCACTCTCATGCTTGCTAATTTGAGGGAGGTACCGTCTCTGCAAGTCAGTGCATAACAGAGTCTGATTCCACTACAGCACCTGGAGAATTGGGATCCTTCCTTTGTCAGTTTTGTTTTCTAAAGAAGATTTTCAGCATTTACACTTTTTCTCCACACTCCAGCTGAAGGAGAAGGCATGGACCCCCAAACTCCTGGATAAAGATTGTTTTGCTTAAAACAAAGTCTGAATAGCTGGAGGAAGTGTAGCGGGTGATCTTGTTTAGAAAGGTACCCATATAATCCCCAACCTTCACTCACTCAGCTCATGAAGTGCAAACATCGTTAAAAAATACTTGCCAGATTTAAATGGAGCGTTATCGGAGTCATATCTGGACATGGGCTGTTCACAACTCTAATTTATGTATGTATGTATGTATGTATGTATGTATGTATGTATGTATGTATGTATGTATGTATGTATGTATGTATGTATGTATGTATGTATGTATGTATGTATGTATGTATGTATGTATGTATGTATGTATGTATGTATGTATGTATGTATGTATGTATGTATGTATGTATGTATGTATGTATGTATGTATTTATTTATTTAACCCAGCTGTGGATTCACACTTAAGGATTCTTTGTTACCATACTTAAATTATTACATAATTAAACTGCCCACCTTTATCCATGTCTTCTCTATGAATTATTTATTGATAATCTACTTCATAATTGCAAATAAACGTTCATTGAACAGATTTGCAAATCGATAATGACGACCTGTAAGATGTACTGTACAGTATAGTAACGGGTGCTGTTGGGTACAAGCTGAGATCCACTCAATGAGAGGTCAGAGTGCGCTTGCTGACCTTAAGTGGGTAAAAGTTGCATTGTACACTGCACCTTTCACTATATATTTAATTCTATATAGTTAAATAAACATTGCTAAACAGTATTGTTCATTTAAGTGTGAACAATATGATGCAAACATATTTCAGATGGCTATATCACATCAATATCAGGGCCGGCTATATGTTATGTAGACATTTCAGAAGGCTGTATCACATTATTATTATTATTATTATTATTATTATTATTATTATTATTATTATTATTATTGGTAATTATTTTCAGCTCTACCTGAGCAAGAGAGTTAAGTTTCAGTGCTTTGTGCTGGTAACAGGAGGATCATTACATGTAGCTAAGATAGTCATGATAATGATTTTCCTTGCTCTCCCAGCTGCATCCCCAAGAAACCAACCATTATATCACTGAGCTACTGATTTAATTAGTGGGGCATTACTACAGGTCCAGGATGCACGCGGACGCAGGCTTTTGAGATCTCAAAGAAGAAGAAGAGTATATCGGAGAATTAGATTATCAAAACACTTGGACAATAAGACATTTGTGACTAGACTAATGGTTGATCAATACCCTGGACTTATTACATAATATAATCACCTAAGTGACTGCCATTTGATCTCGCAGTCAGGTAGGTGAGTGATTGTGCAACAGGAAGGAGCCCAGATTGTGTTACTACGTCACTTCAAGATTTGGTTTCGTAACACGAACTGTTATTGGACCATAATTTGTTTGATAGGCTGCATTTTAAGGATAGTAGCAATTAGCTTACCCAAGCTGACCAGTTGCTGTAAAAAGAGTAATATACCTTTAATCTGCTTATAGAGAACATTTTATTTATTGGTAATGTCAGATACTGTACTCTTCAAGTATCCATTTGAACTGTCATAAAGACCGTTTATATATATATATATATATTAATTACACACACACACAGTGCTCTCTTGTTCTTTCATGCTTCGATGATGTATTCATACGTTTAATTTATGGTTAGGCCATGTTGATTTGCTGTACCCATTCAGATGTATAGGCTGCAGGCTTGCTTCCCTCGTGCCTCCCCTTTTGAGCATCCCGGCAATCCTATACGCCTCGCCATTGTCCAGGAAATTAAACACGTTACATCTTGTCCTTTTTCTTTCTGTTTCACCTATGACTGCCTGATGCCGCAATGCGGGGGGGGGGGGGGAGGACGGGACACAAACTAATCCTTTACAGGACTTCACCTCTGTAAGTACCAGCGTGACAAGCTTGTGACCCACCAGGGCTTTCCTTTCACCCTTCATCAGCAGGGACCTTCGGTTCTGCGTGGGTCCATAGAGAGGGCCAGCAGGTTATGTGCACGATCACAGTCTGCTCTTTGCGGATCTTTCACAGTTCAGTGCACTCCCTCCATACTGTATTAATAATGCACCTTGAATTTTAAATGGGGCAGGTCTCGTATTGGTCTGCTCTGTAACTACTGCCAGCTGGTCACCCCTGCCAATGAGATGAGCATCCTGGCAAGTCCTTACCTTATAATTATTTCATCCCCTACCTTCCAAGATCATCCTACTCTTTCAGCCCAGTATAAATTATATTAAAGAAAAGAAAGAAAAAAAAAGCTGTACATCTTGAGTAGCAGCTATGGTGAAAAGCTGCTGGGTATTTTAGTAACAATGCTATATTGGACAGTAATTATATTTTACATTATTTTTGAATAAAGTAATTTTAAATCTTGAAACGGCATCTCCAGTGCTTTCAGTAGACCAAAAAAAAAAAAAGACACTCCCCGAGAAACACTTGTGCTCATAACACAAGCGAGAGTTTGAAATTCAAGGACTGTTTTGGAGGTGAGCTGCTGAACTTGACTCTATAATGAGCCTGCAGTGCCCTGCTGATGAGGGTGCATCCCTCTGAGCTCCATCGTAAAGAAGCTGAAACATTTTCCTCAAAGCACCCCTGTGGTTCAGGCCGTCCTGATGGTCCTGCCTTACCTCTTTTATAAGACCTGCCGGTGGGTCAATTTGATCCCTAGTTGCTGAAATTCAATCGAGAGCATTAAAATGTAAACCAGTTGGAAAAACAAAGAGCTTAGGGAAATGAGATGCTTAAACAACAACAAACAAGCACTCTGTAATCTTCTTAGAGAAATGAATGAAGGGAACCCCCCTCCCTGCCTGGGTGGATAATGATCCTTAGTGATTGTAGAACAGGCTGCTTAGGACCATGCAGACAGAAGGTAAGAACTGGAGGGAGGGGGAGGTATAAAAGAAAACTCTCACAGGAATCAAACTGAACTGTGGAGGCAAGCATCGCCACTCTCCCATCCCATGCCAAACTTCAAAAAACGTTTTTTGCTAAGCCAGAAGTAGGAGGGCCTTAATGCTCCAGTCCTGTGGTGTATGTAAATCTCTGCATACTGTACTTTAGAACTGTTCTCCCCTCTCACTGTTGAGGTAAACTCAACCCAGCATCTCGGGAATCCCAAGCACTTCCAGTTTAAACAGAATAGCTTTGTTTCATCTGCCTGGTAAAAGTACAATGTTTTATAAGAGGCAAAAACTGGTCTTCTTCGGTGCAAACTTATCGAAGTTTACCAAGGATTAGTTGTGCAGTGTTTTTTATATTTTGCAGTTTACTGTGTTTTTACCATGCATATACGATGCATTGACCATGCTTTTCCTTTGCTAACTATGGTTTTTACCATACTTATTATACTTTTAGAGGGCTTTCCATTTTCTTTTAGATTAGATGTTAAGAAACCAATTTGTTTCAGGTAGGAGAAAAAGTTGATTTTTTTTTTTTATAAAAAGTATTCTGTATTTGACTTTTATTTAGTAGTAAATAATTTTCCCTAAAATGGTATATATTCTCTTAGTATATAAAAAGTTTAGTTCTCTACAGTATCTTGAAGCAAGCTACAGTACATGCACAGACCCCATGTGTGTTTAACAAACAAACACATATAAAGAGTTTAAACCCATCAGCCCATTGCAGGACTATCACACGAGGATGTGCTGATGTGACTGACCTTTTCTGGGATCTGTGGGCTAATTGGTGTGATTCACACAACAGAATTAAGCTTTGTGGGACAGAGGGAATTGTAACCAAATTATAAAGGAGTCTCTAACAGATTGTTGGAAGATTGAATGAAATACAGAGGATATTGAGGAGAAATAACATATTTAAAATGGGCTCAGGGTTATCCAAGATATTACAATGGATTGTGAGATGAACCACACAACTTTATATGAGGGTCATTCAAAATATAAATGAATCACACATAACTAATCTTGTTGTAATTTAATAGGATGCTGGAAGTCTTAATCACCTGTTCTTACCCTACTAAGCATTTATTTCGTCTAACTTTTTTAAACTATGATGTAATTTATAAAAATAAAATTGTAATTTACACTTTATTTAATTTAGTAGTCGCCAATTACTTTTTACCCCGTTTTTCTCCTAATTTTAAATGCCCAATTCTGTTTAGGCTCAGCCCACCGCTACCACCCCTGCGCTGACTCGGGAGTGGCGAAGATGAACACACGCTGTCGAAGCATGTGCCGTCAGCCACCCGCTTCTTTACACACTGCAGGCCAGCCAGCCCAGAGCTACAGCGTCGGAGGACAACGCAGCTTACAGGCAAGCCCGCAGGCGCCCGGCCAGTCTACAGGGGTCGCTGGTGCGCGGTGAGCCGAGGACACCCTGGCCAACCTAAGCCCTCCCCTTCTTCTTTACCGCTCCTACCTCTAATGACACGGCAATCATCAATTCACAACTGTGTCTACAAACTGGGTGTTTTACAAACACGGCAGCTACACAAAGGGAGTAAGCCTTGTGTTTCTTATGGTGATGATGATGATGATGATGATGAGGTCTCTTATCTTGTTACTGCTCTGATACATTGAGCAGGTCGCCACATCCTGAGAACCTAAGCTGGGCCTGCACAGGTGGTGAAAGATGTGTGTTTTAAGGCGGAAATAAATTAGTATTTAATTGGATTTAATTAGTATGCCTCTGATAACACCGCACAATGGTTCTCCTTAAAGACATATTTTGCAGAAAGCTTTGTTTAGGTGATACACACCAAGCGATTCTCAATCCCTCCCTGATCATTTGTAGTTGAGCTCCATTCATTTAATTGTCGCCCAGATGCATGTCATCCTCATCAGAAAGGGAAGGTGATGAAATAATGTCAGATAGTTCAGCCTGGGTAAATGATGAATGTGCTCTTGAAAAGGAATCTCTTTATTTACATATTCATTCAGTACGTTGCTGTCCTTTTATATGGGTGAGTACTGTAGTATCTCTGTAGGTGGACGTACACTACAATTAGAATTGTTGTCATTTATCCAGCCCACAATATATAGGCCTACTCAGAGACACCACACTCCATGTTTCCTTTTGCATAATAATTTTACACACACCCCATTTTATAACACTGACCATTTTTTCTATTTTTCCTTTTTTTTTCCTAATGAAATGCACTTTGACTCAGAGTTAAGAATTTATATATATATATATATATATATAATTTCTTTAAACTGTACCCCAGCTGTCATTCTTATTAGGTGGTCTTTGCTACGTAGCCTTTGTGAAGACCATATGGGCAACAAAAAAACACATGATGTGGCTACAACTGCCCTGCTTGTCATCCCCAATCATGCTTGGTCTAATCCGTGTTTTAATATACTCCACTTGCGAGGCAACAGTCTTGCCAGTGGAGTCCTCTGGGTCCCTTCATGCCTGCCACTTATGACAAGAAATATGCAGAGACACAATTACTCATGCGCTAAGGTGACAGAGACGGGCCCTGGCTGGGAATGCATTTCAGCCTCTCTGCATCTTAATGTCACTCGCTGAAACACTTTGCAGTTACAAACGATTCTTCAGAGACCATTTTATTAACATGTTGATCCAGGAAGCGATTAGGTGAAATTGTTTTATAGCAGGCAAGTATATTGATTTCCATGAGAATTTTTTTTTTAATATATATACATATATATATATATATATATATATAATCAGTAGTCTGCCAATTTTATTAGAACACTTCAAGATTTATTTTATGAAAACCTCAGGGTGTGAGGATTTAAATTTTCAGTCAATAATCAGTGATATAGAAACAATAGTCACTCATGTCTGAAAATGTTAGACCACTTTGTGCTTTAATTAGGCATCTTAAACGACTTCTCGTGTATTTTATCTTTTGTGGCTATGTGTTCCTTTTCTCTTTACTATTTTAATTAATTGCACATGTAGTCTATTAAATTAGACAATCACTAATTTGTCTATTTTGACAATTTTCCCAGATTTTCAGTTCCGGTGGTTTGATTTCATATGCACAGCAAATCAACCGTTCAGCATTTATTCACAAACACAAGAGGACCACAGAGTGGAATTTGGTTTCTGAAAGTCATGATGTATTGCATTTTGTACGGTCAGAGCTGTTCCTTTTACTGCCTTTCATTTCCTTCTGTCCTCAGACAGTTCTCTTTCTGCACAACCCTTTCTCTCCCACTTCTCTCGCCCTTTCAGGGGATCATTTGCAATTTAAAGCTCACCTGGTGTGAGCACCAACAATAGGCTCCACCGTAAAATGGTTCAAGGCCTCCCTGCATGCCTAATGAGGTTGATGTTGAGCTGTTTAGTTTATTGTGCCACTATAATATCTGCTTAATGCAACTCAATGGGAGTGGATTGTTGGAAGCGTTAAAGATTCTATTAAGTCTTTACAAAAGCCCCTCTATTCTGCCTTCACACTGTAGGGTAGAAAGAGGCACACATTTCACAAGTCTTGATTGGGTTTTATGAAAGGGCATTTGTACAAAAAAAAATGGTAGGAATGTGTAGTTATTTTTCTGATCAAAGGAAAAGAAGTCAATATAAATTGGATCGCTTTAAGGTTTTTAAAAAAATATGTTTTTTTTTTTTACTTTTTTTGCAACAATTCCACATACTGCCCGCATAAAAATATGGTTGAATGTTCACATGATTATTATATGGGCTGTCTTGTATGGTAAAATTGTATAGTTCTATAATCCAATATTAAGGTCATCTGGTAGCAGACAACCTACAAGTTTTGAAACAATATGAACTATTATATATACCAAGAACCCTGATTTATTTGGGGAATTTAAATAATACTTCCTATGAAACCCCAGTTCTTTATTTCTTTGTTTCAGCCTATGGGAGTTTTAAACAAGCCCATATGGTGCTCGCCACCAGCTTTGAAAAGCGGGGTGTAGCCAGGGCCAGGATTTCACACAGTCGGCATTGCCTTGGATTGAAGAGGCGAGCGCTAAGCTGTCTTTTCATACAAGGCAAAGCCGTCCATCTGGCCACCCCTAAAACTCTCAGCTAGCTTGTTCGGTTCGCTGTCGGCTGATTGGGCCTCCTGAAGCAGAAGTAACAGCATCAATAGTGTAAACCCTTGCCACTTGAGAGTATTACATTTCTTTTCATGCTTGACTTAATCAAAACTGGGGAAATGAAATTTACACCTTTTTGATGTTCTTTTCCCTGCTGTTTAAGAAGGGCAGTCGTAACCCATTTGATCTTCACAAGTACCCACTAAACGGCCAAATATGCCAAGCTGCCAGAAGCAGACGGCTGGCAGTTGCTAGTTTACTCAGGGTCACTATTAAGGCACTTAATGTAGCGATGCATATTAGGTGGTGTAGTGACCTGAAGGAGAGCTTTTAATATAGTCAGTTAGCAAAGCTTTATTAACTGCAATATCAAGCTAATAGGTATACTTTGAATGCATTTCTAAAACATGTCGGTTTAACGACACAATTCTCTAATTCACTTTAATACTTTACTACAAGGACACAGCAGAGGTTTATGGACAGCAGTTATTATTCATTTCTATTGAGTTATCTTTTAAACCAGCAGACCAGTTTATCAGTAGAGTTTGAATAGATTAGGCATTGATATTCGTAGTGGGCATTATTCACAAAAAAACACTTTTAACTAAACTTGCACACACTTACAACGTTATGTTTTATTATAACATAATATTATACCAAGGGGAAAGGTGTGATTTTAAATATGACCCTTAATGATTTAATGTTAACATTATCAAATTGAATGAAATAGATACAGTTGGTTAGCTACGGTTGACAACCATTATGAAACTGGTATAATCCCTGACTTAATTATTTTTAAAACGGCACCTTCAGAAAATCATTGAGGTGAAAAATGTGAAATGGGGAGGCTGTTGCTCAAAACATAGCAAATGCCAGTTGTTATTGGCGTGCAGGTTTAATAACGGGCTGGAGCGAGAAGCTCTGAGCTCCAGCTAGGCACAGGGAGACGCCAGCGTTATACTGACTGTGCTGCTCCGTCTCCATCACTGAGCTCTGTTTGCACCTCTTAATGAAACCAGAGCTGTTAAGCAAGTTGGCGGCATCCTGTCGTTCCCCTCACTGCGGTCAATCCAAACAAGAGCATGCTGGAAGAAAAAATGAGTATTTGCTCTAGCAAGCTTCCAACTGCTCATGGTGCTCTCCCACTGGCTCCTTTAGTCTTTTTTTTTTTTTTTTTTTTTTTTAAACTTCCTCACCCTCTGCTGTTGCCTTGATGAAAACATTTGTGAAAGATAATTAGATGCTTGCGTCCCGCGGAAAACAATGCCCTATTTGTTAAATATAATTTAGCATCCACGCCGATCACATTGTGAAGAGGCAAAAGGGGGTTTGACACTTTGTTTTCAACGTGAAAAGACCAGGGCCCCTAGTCAAGGCAGCCAAGTGCCTGTAAAGAAACTTGTCTGGGACCGTGATGTTCCAACAGTTCCTCTGTGACAAGATACATAGTTTCTATTCAGCAACAAGCAGATTATTGGTTACTATAGTTTCACTAATGCTCAATTGAAGCTGAGACCTAATCTGAACAGAATAGGTTAAAAGGTGCCGATGTTCAGACCCACAAAACCACATGTTGTGAGTCAGAGACCAAACAACACAAGTAGCACAACTCTCCGTGCTTTGAAGTCGTCTCCTCTGGGTTGTAGAATGAGTGGAAAGCAATAAAGCTGTGCTTGCTCTAATGGCTTGATGGGGCCCAGTGACAGTAGAGCATCTAGAGTTTGGACCACAAACCACAATGGATAAAAAAAAACAATATGAAACAGAGAACACTTGCGGAAGATGCAGTAAATGTGATTACAATGGGACCGTTCCATTTTTACACTGTTAGAAGTCATATCCAATTTTTTACTGCGTTTTTTTTGTTTTGTTTTTAGTGCAATGTTTTCCTGAATGCAAGAGTAATCTCTAGTACTTCTCACATTAGCATCGTGTAATACATGAGAGTACATTTGCACCAGTATTAACAGAACACTTTGCGGCTGCAGCTGCTGGTTGTTCCCATTTTGCCCAATTTTATATACAGCACAGGAGGCATTGTTTATGTATACACCTTAAGGCTGCTTATTGCTAGCTTGCTGAACTTGGCTCTTTTGGAATTTTGTAAAACCTAATATCACTTTTTGGTTTGTTTCTCTCTCTTTCTCAATGACAGCACATCAGTCTCATGGATATCCAATAATTTTACTTATGTTAAAATGAGAATAGTGTTGTTAATTTTAAGAAACATTTAAGAAGGTTTGACATTTCTTTTCAGCTAAGTTATTATAATTTATTTTTGAATAATAACTCACGGCCTCTGCACTGTTTTCTTCCTATTGTGGGTTTTTATAGCAGATTTAAAATCAATTAAGTATGTAATTTGTAACAATTGCTCAGACTGGTTCAAACCTAAACAATAGCAATGGGATAACTGTCCTTGAATCCGGGTCTTTAGTGATGCAGCAATAGGCTTACAATGTGCTGAATTAGCAGGCATATTAATGACCTGATGCAATACCAGTCCATTCTCCTCACCCCACATCTTCTTATGCAAATACCCCATGAATCCAGTTCAAAGGGCTGGTTTAAAATGAGCCTCACACTCATTCATTGGGGTCCTTTCACTGCCAGCAATGGGGCTGGAATAGAAAGTGACATGAGAAAAGTTCAGACACTTGTTTTTATAACTGAACATGATCTTGTTATAGTAATCTGTATACTGGTAACTTGCATGGTGTGGTTGTTGAATTGTAAACCTTTAACAGAGAAAGATAATCTGGCTTTTGTAACAGTATGTCCTGAATTCAGCATCCACTGAAGGACGATATCAGTGCCGATCACAGTTCATGCCCCCTTCCTGAAAAACATTACACTTTTGGATTAAAAGGATTGAATAATCCCTCAACGTTTGCTCAAATGCTTTTACAGTTATTCTTTAGTCAGACAAAGAAGTAGAAAAAAGGATAGAATAAAGTAGCACTGTTTCTTTTGCACTGTTTTAAATCTCCAAACTTTTAGAATTTTTTTTTTTGGTGTGATCACGGCAAAGGTTTCTCTTGTTAAGAAATCCTGTGAACCCATTGTTAACGTTTATAAAGGTTTTTTAGTTAAAAGTTGCCATGTTAAATATTTTTCAGTCACACTTTCCATTTATAAAACATCTATACAAATGTGTTAATATATGTTTTTGCAAGTGTAACCAATGAATAACAATGCATTCCGTTTGTCAAGATTCCTATCATATTTTAATAGTCTTAGTTATGTGCTTTACAACAATATATTGCTTATTATGTATTAATAACTATTCCATTAATAATAGTCAAATGCTGTTTATAACAAATATATAGGATGCATTTTTGATTATAAGGTACTTAACTAAAATATTACTGATTATTCTACAGGAAAATAAAAATAAAGAAATAAAAAAGCATGATTGCTTCATCTATCTAATAGCATTTAAGCCATTTTTTTTTTTTTTACTATTGTCTTCTTATAAATTTAGTCTGGGGTACTATTATCAATGAGGTCACCTTGACAGGCTTGCATTAAGATATAGCAATAACGGCAGTTTTTTATATAACCTGGTTTGCACTATTCTTGAAGGTTGTAAGTGATTATAAACAATCTATAAACGTGTTATTAATTATGCTATTAACACGTATAGAATATGATTAGAAATAATAAGACTATTAACACACTTGCCATTGTTGTGTTTTTTTTTATACTATTGTTTATAATCACTTAGTTAAAAAGTGAGCTGCTAGTGGTTTATTCCAGGTTTATCACTTCTACACGTTGGGTGTGCAGACTGCATAATCTTTGACCTGTCAGCAGAGATAGGAAGTTCATGAAAATACCATTAATATGTCTCTCTTAATCCTTCTTAATTTGATTCTAATGTATGTACAGTCTGGGAATCGACATTAGTCTGATGCTGGCTGTTCCTGGTTTGCTGACCCTTGGAGGTGCAAACAGAGCTCAGTGATGGAGACGGAGCAGCACAGTCAGTATAACGCTGGCGTCTCCCTGTGCCTAGCTGGAGCTCAGAGCTTCTCGCTCCAGCCCGTTATTAAACCTGCACGCCAATAACAACTGGCATTTGCTATGTTTTGAGCAACAGCCTCCCCATTTCACATTTTTCACCTCAATGGTGCTATATGTTCAGGAAGGTGTGGCCCAGGTTACTGTGTATTGGATATGTTTGAAATATTCGCACCTCATTTATAAACCTGCTCGCGACCCTAATCTTGGTTTGTTTTTAATGTGTTTTTTTTGTTTGTTAGTTTTTTCCTTGACACCTGCAGCTGGTAAATGTAAATCTACTGTCTTATTGTCCCATTAGCAATCAGAAGAAGTGTGTTCTTGTCAACATCTGACTGGGTTACATTTAATTTAATGCAATGTGGATTCTGCATTAGGAGAATGCTGGCTCTGTCTGTCTTCCTTGCATGCTGTTTGTAGAGAATCCGCAGTGTCAGGTGTGTTCCCTGTTGAGTCTTATTTAAATAAAAGCAGATATTTTAGCTCAAGGTTGATTCCTTTCTGAACGTGTTACATGCAACCATCTAAATGCCCAATGACAAGATTACGATCTGAATTGCATTAAAATTACCCTCCTAGCATGGCAGGAGCATTACTCTTATCCAGCTTATCCATGTTTTAAACTGTATTAAAATGCATATTGCAGATGACGTACTGTACATAAAGAATGTATAGGTTTCTGTTATCAGTTTATTGAATAATTGAATAACTTCCCACTATAAATAAATGTGAAAGCTGTGCTGCAGAGTATGTGTTCCAAATATATATATATTTTTTTAAATGTTTGGTAATGTTAGCTGTAACTATTTTTTATAACTGAATTTATCCACCGAAATGTTTCTTTGTCAGCAGCATTCCACATTAAACAGCCACCCTATTCAATTCTTGCCATGGTTTATTTGCTTATGTTTCCCTACAACCGAACTTCAAGCTGGTACAGAATGCAGACTGTAACAGTTTATTTTAACAGAATAAAGCACAGTTTACCTCTTCCCTCTCCTCCTCCTTTCTATCCTCTTCTACCTCTTCATCTTCCTCCTCCCATTTACTCTAAGGTAAATTAACCAAGAGCTTGAAAATAAAGGAAGGAATCAGGATTTGGACCCAGTCCCCACAGGAGAACAGCATAACATGCTAGTGAATTTGCCTATTGTGCCATCTCACTTGCATGGAGAGCTTGCTTTTTCATTGACAATGTGGGGAAATTAACCTTTTTTTTTTTTTTTTTAAAAGGAACGAACTCCTCTGGATTCAAAACTAGTTCCCATGGAGGATGAACAAGGCATACTACTGAATTAGCCCACTTTGCCATCTCACTTTCATGGAAGAACTTGCTTTTTCATTGCCTATAAGGTAAATGAACCATTTTTTTGAAAAAGTAAGGAATCAGGTGGAATTGAACCCAGACCTTCCAGGTGAACAGCAACACATTTCACTGAATGATCATACTGCGAGAGTCTAGCATTGCGTGTACAGTCTTATGTCAACCTCTTTATATTATTATTTGCATGCTTAAGACCACTGACATCTTGTCCTGTTTTGTAAAATCGAATAAAAAAAAGGGCAACGTTTTTGAAAATGAAAGGATAACACATGCCCCTTATTCTGTACTATTTGTTTTAAAGGGACACATGTTAACACTTTGCTTCTACGCTAAACTGTTCTTTAGTTTCTAATGTTTACATTCTAAAATAACAATAAACCCAGCAAGCTACGTACTATATAATTGTATCTCTCTCCATCACGTGATCTTCTGGATCCCTAACTCTTGGGTAGTGTAGTCCCATTGCAACTGCCCTTTTTGTGAAGAGCATAACCAACCATAACGAGTTGCAACACCCCTAACATGGGGTTGAACCTACTAACCTGGGAATCGGAGTCCCCTGTACCAACTGAGCTAACTCACCTGCTGTGTGAAACACAATATTACATTTTGTGATGTAAACCTGGAAATAAGTTTCTCATTCTTCATTTCCGACAAACTGGATTCAAAGCCAACCTCACCCCAATTTTGACTAAAATACAATGTATGCCTCTGCTATACAGTACCTCAATGAAAAAGCAAGTTCTTCCATGGAAGTGAGATGGCACAGTAGCCTAATTCACTAGTATGCTGCGGTGCCCCTCCTTGGGGAACAGGGTTCAAATCCAGTTGATTTCTTCCTTTATTTTCAAAGAATTGGTTCATGTCCTATATAAATGAAAATGGAAGTGAGCTGGCACAGTGAGCTAATTCACTAGCATGCTGTAGTGTTCTCCTTGAGGGCCTGGGTTCAAATTCTGGTGATTCTTCTTTATTTTTAAAGAAGACTTTACCTTAAAGTCAGTGTGAAACACAGCTTTCCTGTTGGAGCTGGTGGTGCAGTGGGCTAATCCCACAGCCTTCTGTCCCTGAAGATGGCAGTTTGAATCCAGCTCCTGCAGGTGAGTACCTGAGGTAAGTAATGATGTTGGTTGTGTTTCCACAGATGGAGAAAAACTGCCCTGCAGAGGAGGAGGAAGCAGGAGAGGAATGAGGCAAAGGGGACTTTTCTTGACTAGCCTCTTTTTTTAACGATTCCTACTATGTTAAAGAAGGCACTGCACCACCAGTCCCCACATGAAAGCTGTGTTTCACACTGACCTTAAGGTAAATTAAAGTATTTTCTTTGAAAATAAAGGAAGGAATCAGCAGGAATTGAACCCAATCCCTCAAGGAAAAGCAGCGCAGCATGCTAGTGATTTAGCCCACTATGCCACCTCACTTCCATGGAAGTTTGCTTTTTCATTGAATTTGTAGGAAATTAACCAATTCTTTGAAAATAAAGGAAGGAATCAACTGGATTAGAACCCAGTCCCCCAAGGAAGAACATCACAGCATGCTAGTGAATTAGCCCACTGTACCATCTCACTTCCATGGAAGAGCTTGCTTTTTCATTGATACTGTACAGAAGAGGCATACATTGTATTTTAGTCCAACATTTGGTGTGAGGTTTATAACAAGGGACTGTAAATGCACATTTTAAACCAGCTTAGTGTATTTATAGTATAGCATTGTATAGTGTTCCAGTGTTGAAGCATGTAATAACTGAATATAAATTGGTTAGTTGTTATTTCTGTCCAAGCAATAGTTATTTATGAAATATATAGATATCATTTTCTATCTTTCTTTTTTTGTATTTCAGCAATCAAGAATATATATGATTTAAAAAAGAGGTGGCTTAACTGTTGTTTACAAAAAAGTAAAATTAGTAAAAAAGTAAAGTTTGTAACGCACACAAACTGCAAGTCCTTCTTCAGCTGGCTACCGTGTGGCATAATATAAAAGTGTATATAAATAAAGATTATATAGTTATTCTTTATTAGTGTCATGAAAGCTTTAACCTTTTAGGGAATACATTCAATATTTATGCCATGTGGCTGAGTGCCATACTGAATTTGAAATACAGCAGTACACTTGCTAGTCAGAGGTAATGTAACTGAATTGAAGATACTGGTACTGTATTGATAATTCATTATGTGTTACTAGCAGATCACTTCGGCAGCTCAGATATGCTTTTACTATAATGACCCCTGACTTTATCATGGCTCGCTATTTGCACGGCAAAACATTCTACACTAATCTATCTGGGGAGAATGCTTAAAAGCTTTTTCTCATTTTCCCATTTTAACTTCATTTGTGTATTATATGATTTTTTTAACATTAAATGACCACACTTAATATCATTCTGCACATGG
Organism: Acipenser ruthenus; assembly: GCF_902713425.1. Taxonomy (NCBI): domain Eukaryota; kingdom Metazoa; phylum Chordata; class Actinopteri; order Acipenseriformes; family Acipenseridae; genus Acipenser; species Acipenser ruthenus. Next base: position 31,395,726 of record NC_081207.1, read on the forward strand.
CCAATTTTCTGGGGAGGACACTGATACAGTGCATATGTAGGTCAAAAATCCATCCAAACTGAATTAAACTTGCTCGTCCCAGGCAGGAGCAGTTAGTTTGATGCATCAGCATTTAATCTCAAGAAGGCACCTTTAAGTGAGTGCAAAAACAATGCAGGCGCCAATTGGCTAAACGCTAAACAGGGGGCCATGAGTGATGAAATTATATATATATATTCTTAAAAGGCATTAGCAAATATTGAAACTCTGTGCTTGAAACAAGGTCAGTTTGCACCATTTTTGCTGCCAGGAGCACTTGGCTGGCGCTGTGTTATTGTTTTGCAGAATCAAACCTGTGCTCACGCAGAATCTGCCACAACAGAAACAAACTGCCCCTAAAAATGATACGTGATTTTAGGGCTGCAGGAAAGCAAAGAGCTGTGCTGTCTTTCGGGGTTGTCTTGAGAGGAAGATGTGTATTGCCCTTTTAAAATCCTTCCTTCAGTGGCCACTGGTGGCAATGGTGGCTATGCACAAATCTCATAAGGTAAGTTTTTTATCTTAAGTGCATTATCGCATAATGTGTCGCCAGTATAGATATATACATAGCTAGTGCTGTATACTAGCTATTACGGTAGTACAATTATATATTGATTTTTTTTTTCTTTCCAGGGTTCATGGTTTCAGAAAATGCACAATAGGATCTTTAGTAAATGTAAGCTAATTGTTGTCTAAATAACCCAGTGACCATTGCATTGCAAACTTATGTGAGTTAACTATCAGTTACATCATTTCACTTCGAACACCCAGAACACAATACATAACACTGGTTTGTTTTGTTTATTTATTCATTCATTTTGTGATACATCTTTTCAACAAAACTAGTTACAGTTTTCATACCTGTGGTCTGATTTTACAGCACAAATAAAGCATGTCTGCCAGTCTCTCGGGTTTCTCTGATTGCCTCTGATGGCACAGATTCATATTAAATGTGTCTCTCAACATTAAATGCAAACAAGGCCTTTCTTACTATAGCAATTCTTTCTAATGCCAGCCTTAAAGTCGCTTAGTGAATTCATCTGTTGCTCGTAACGATGCTTTGTTAGGTACAATTGTGAAAACTTTGTTAATGGTATCTTTGTTCCTGGTTCCAGCACGGAGGAACAAAAACCTGATGCTTTTGTTTGCGCTGTCATTATTGAACTGTCGTTCCAGTGCCGTCGTATTATTTTAACCATAAAAAAATGCATGTGTTTAGGTCAAAGTCGAGCCTATAATCTTGTTTTGCAATGGCCTGTGTATGCTTCAAAAGCTTGATTAACCCTTTGTTATGGACTTGTGATGAATGAGCCTTTCAGGTCTCGTTTACTCTCTTACCAATTTCCTCCACCGCTGTTCATAGGCCAACTCCAAACACTGTGTAACACAACCGCAAAACGTGGCTTGTGAGCCTCGCTGTATGGAGAAATGCAGCATTCATGATGGGAACCCACCTAACCTTACTTTTCCATTAGCAGCTGCTGTAGACACTCCCTGTATTAACCCTGTTAGTCTTGAGCCAGTTAAAGGTTGGGGGCATGGTTACATAATAGTGGTGACCATTTATTTTTAATATAGTTTGAACAAGGCTTTATGCATTATAATTGGAGCAAAGTGGACCTGTATTTGTGTGAATTCAACTTTCCTGAAATGGTTACAATTAATAAAACTTAAGTCCTGCAATTTGGAAAATGCATACATCTGTTTGTTTATTTATTTTTTTAAGAAAGAAAACTTTAATACTAATTGATTTTATTTATGTAATATATATATATATATATATATATATATATATATATATATATATATATATATATATATATGATCCAACATAGAAGGCAAAAAAATAAATAAAAGCATGTGATTTTAAAACTGAACACTTTAAATGTTTCAGCTTCCATTTTACTGGTAGGGTGATTGTTCTTCTGAGCTGGGAGTTTCAATGGTTAAGTTTTCTTTTTAAAGGTCATCATAATAGAGGTTGATGATATATCTAAGAGGGAGGGCTTGTTAAGAAGGTGACACATTGTTGTCCTCCATGAAATTCATTGTGCAATAATTTGTCTTTTTAGCGATGGCCTGTGGTTTTTAGCAGCATTTAGGAGGGGGAGAAGGAAAAAAAAAAAAAAAGTGTGTTGTCCTTGTCACCTGCCATTTTTGTAGCCTGGTTGACACCCTAGGGCTCCCCAACAGCTTTTCCAGCAGGCCTTGTCTTCCAGCTCTTAGCAGAACCAAATAATTGAAGTTGTCACATCTCTTGTTCATTGTTTTTCCAGCCCTAGAAAAAATGCAAATACTTCATTGTAGTCATTAATTTTCCCATCCTTTTCTTCAAGCTTCTTGTCGGTTTGATCTGATGAAAAGGGCTGAAGGCACTTTTGCAAAACACAAAAACTGTCATCCAGGTTCTTGCCTGCAGAGAGCTTGTGTGTGTGTGTGTGTGTTTGTGTGGAAAGGGGGGGGGGGGGGGGGGGTCTCATCAGATAAAGTCTCAGGGAGGTCATCAATCACGGTCGTTGACAACCATTTTGCCTTCATTTGTTACAGATGTGAACATGCTTAATTATTTGTAGTGTAATTAGTTCATGAAATGTCAGGAAATGTCAAACTGTGTTCACATCACAGATTTCTGCAGCAAAGAGCAATGAGAGCAAGTGTCAATGGAAGACAAGGAAGGAGTGATGAGGGGAACCCTGACTGAAGGCAGATGAGGGGCAGGCTGATGGGAAGAGGAGACACGAAGGGGGTGGATGGGAGAGCTTTTGGGAGGACTTGTTGAAAGAGTGGGGGAGCCAGGCGAGACAATTGCAGCGTCGCTGGTACAGAACAGAAGCAGCACTTTTTGCCCTTGATTTTAGGTGTTCTTTGCATCTGGAAGCAGCTGCTTACTACAGTACTTAATGTCAAATTCATTAACCTGTGCATGTAACGTAAGGGAAGCTAATGATAATGAGGTATGCACACTAGAAGCTTGCAGCTCCTACTGCTGGTTTGTGTGTGTGTGTGTGCTTGTTTAAATAATATTTTCTTATTCCATGGTTAAAAGTGTGATGATAATGGCAGCATGTGCTCTAGTTTGCTACTAGGTCACGCTATTTAATTAGCCATGCAAAACGTAAATATACGTTTAGTTAAAAATGTATGTGTCTGTATATGTGTGTGTGTGTGTAAATATATATATCTCCCACTCTAAGATTTTATATGTTATTTTACATTAGGGAATTTCCCTTGGCAGAAGCTCTCAATCAATCACTTGGTGTAAATTGACAAAAAGAAAACCCACATGTTGTGTTTCTTTTGTTTTCTTTTAAAATGTGAATGTTATCTAGAATGCACCAGCTGTCAGGGGTATACAGCAACTGCTACGTATCAAAAGGAGAATACTTGCATGTTCGCTTGCTTCCAGGAAATGAAATTCCTGGCACCGAGAGAAGCAGAAACCCATAAAGCCCCCCTGTGAATGCTTCTGACTGAGAGAGTTGCTCTGCAGACAGGCTGTATCCCAGTATCCTGCCATTGCCACGTCAGGTCTTAACAGTGAAGGGGAGGGAAAATACTCACTGATCTCCCTTGACCATTCAGATCTCCACTTGAGCGAGACTCCCTCAGCTCAATGAATGGAGCCAAAAACTCAAACGTGCATTTCAACTTGTTGCAGCGTGGAACCTGCCCGTGTTCCACTGTGGTTTGTTTTTAGGCTGTGCACACTGTGAATGTGTATGAATGCACTTTACCTCTTTTAGTTTATAACGACATGCTTGGTGTTCCCCCAAATGATTGTCAAGGTTAC
>NC_081207.1:31404533-31407033 GCF_902713425.1 Acipenser ruthenus
TTTGCAACATGTTATTAGCACGTGGATCCACGAATGCAAGGAAAACCAAACTATGGAAAAGCGCACAGTAAAACACAAGTATTGAGTATAGTTATTGTCCTTATTGTCAAACTTTGTGCAAGTAACATGTATGTAATATGTGTTTTAGCTGTCTGTCTGTAAAGTTTTTTGTTACTGTTCTGTAATTATGAATCAAAACTGCTTTAGCTAGTGGTCTTGAAAGACACAGCATGCTTTCGGTACGTAGAACGCTAGCAAACACGGACATTACAGTATTCAGCCGCCACACCAGGGATGCAAAAATGCCATTGGAATCAAAGGCTAACGGTAGAACCCTAAAGGGGAAAAGGTTTGAGTCCTTTATTTAAACAAGAATTATTGCACAGGGCCATGACTGAAAGTGCTCTAAAACTGAGGGGCTCACCTGGTTAAAAGAAAAGGCTTGAAGAGTCTCCTCCAGCTGATCTTAGTCTATATTTCCCTTGAGTTGATCAGGTTTGGAGCCACAAGGCCCCATTGTTCGAGTGGTGATTGTGTGGAAAAGAATGAGTCCTACTTGCAAAGACACAAAGAAAGCACTTAAGTTTTTTTTGTTATTTTTTTTTCAAAGACATGCTTCATATTTTAAACCAATAATGGGTGTTGTAAATGAATGCAGGTATATGCTGGTATGTGAAAAGCAAAATATTGACACTAAGGGTGCCCCAGGTGGGTGTGTGTGTGTGTGTGTGTGCGTGCGTGTGTGTGTGTGTGTGTGTGTATATGAGTTCAGGTTTTCTTTTAGAAATCCTGTTTTAAACTTGGAAACTTTTCAAAAACAGTCAAGCGCACACCCCTCTCTGATGTCTGTTCAAAACTATAAATGAAGTTGTCGTGCGCTGTTGTGGATGTCAGCTGAGATAACCTCAATTTCTGGAGGCAAGACACCTGGCTGGAGCAGAGTGGCAGTGCTCAATTTAACATGTTTAGGGTGCGATCATCACTCAGAGATGGGCTTGGAGTTGGGATGATGGATCACGGGCAAAGTAGGGGCTGATAAAATATGGCCCATGAATCTGTTCTACATCATCAGCTCCTTTGATCACTGACAGAAGTTCAGAGATGGCTCTGTGCATCTGTCCAAATAAACAAAGCTCCCTTTTTCCCCCTCTGGAGCGACATTTGCAAACACACAGAACCCAGTCCCGTTCACAGTCACTTACCTCACTACAGAATGCCCGCAGTACAATAAGAGTTTGATACAGTTTTGCTAGGTGAACCACAGAGGTTTTTTTTCTTTTTACTTTTTTGTTTTGTAAAAAGAAAGGTCCCCAGTAATGACAGGTTCAGCAGATAACAGATGATCCCTGAAAGCTGATAGCTGTGTTGACAGCAGGGGCTGGGTTTGGCAATCACAGCCGGGAAACAGTGCTACGGCCCTGTACAGCTGTCATGTCAAGAAACCCTAAAGTTACAACGATGCTATTGCAGTTACATCATTTGTCTTTTTGAAGTCTCTCTCCTGGTTATCTCCCTGAAATCACTTTACTTGGGTGTCTGGGCTCAGCTTGAGGTAACTCGTCAGATCACCTTCCAGGGGATATATCAGAGTGTTTACCTTATTGTCATGTCTGAAGTTCCTGGGTATTTTTAATTGTGCTGATTTCACAGCACGATGGATCTTGAAATGATCTTGAAATGAGCTTGTGTTCATGTCATTTTCACCAGTAATAAGTGTCTGTAATGGCTGCCTGGTTTAGCAGTCAGAACACATTGACTGGGTGTCTCTTATTGCCCCATCCACTTTCTCTCTGTTTGAAGCCTTTGATCTTTGCCTGCAGTATTAAAAGTTAAAAGTCATAGAGGTAGAGATGACTTTCCAGAAAATCAAAAACACCGTAGATCTCTCCTTCCTCACTCCACACAACACTGTAGAGCTCTCCTTCCTCACTCCACACAACTGTAGAGCTCTCCTTCCTCACTCCACAGCAACACTGTAGAGCTCTCCTTCCTCACTCCACAGCAACACTGTAGAGCTCTCCTTCCTCACTCCACAGCAACACTGTAGAGCTCTCCTTCCTCACTCCACAGCAACACTGTAGAGCTCTCCTTTCTCACTCCACAGCAACACTGTAGAGCTCTCCTTCCTCATTACACACAACACTGTAGAGCTCTCCTTCCTCACTCCACAGAAACACTGTAAAGCACTCAAACACACTACAAACAATCCTCAAATAAATACTTTGGAACGTGCAATTTACACCACCTTTAAAAATAATAATGTTCCTACAAAACTATCAACAAACGTCTTGTACATCTCAAGTCTTTGTCTTTCTTTTAGATAACCTCTCCTTGCTTCCTATTACAAACCGAGTTGTTGGCTAATTCATATTACAAATTGAAGTTTCCAGGAAACTCTTTTCAATGGTAATATTAGGCAAACGTGAGTTGGATCTGAAATGGTGGGTTATCAAGTTTTTCCATGACATCTCTCATATTATAATGTAATGTTACTGGGCTG
>NC_081207.1:31409533-31492033 GCF_902713425.1 Acipenser ruthenus
CTTTCTCTGTACACAAAACAAAATTTCCATATGGTCCATGAAAATGGATACGCTGTGCTCCCCGGCAGCTTCCCACGGCTCTTTCTTTGTGCGGCGCTGGTTACAAGTGAGAGGGAGGGTAGAGAGGTTAGCTCACCAGTCAAGTGCACTCATGGCTTTGCACGTCACTCCAATTTAGGGGAAATCTGCGTCATTTTCTTTCTTTTCTCTCCCCCCCCCCCTCTCTCTCTCAGGCACAAATGCTTATGTCAGTCTATTAGAACGTGATGGAAGTACTGATCACTGCCTCTGCATTTAAAGCCTTTTGAAACTCGGATGACCTGCTGAAGAGGATTTCGAGTAGAGGGCCCTTCACATGACTCTTTCAAATCCACATAAATAAAGCTCTTTACAGGCTGAAAATGCCCTCTCAGATTTAGCACTACAGAGCCCCCTGAAAAGCACAACACGATTGTCATGGATATTACACGACTGGAACAACAACAGGCCAAGGAGACAAGTGTCGATCCTGAACAAAACTAGAGCAGACTTTTTCACGAGCTGTGCCGCGGAATGTTGACAGCCCAGTAAATGGCCTGTTTAACCTTTTGAAAGTGAATAAAGGCTCCTGAAACAAATGCATTCTGATAGACTTTGTACCTACTGGGATACAAAAAGTACACAAGTGCCCCAAGAAGGCCAGGCAGGCAGGTAAGCAAAGGGAATGCTTTGTGAAAACGGGTATGGTTCTGCGCCACAATGCATTCAATCAAAGAATTTAAAAACTGTTACAAAATTAGGTTGCTTATAAATATATTAGGTTAATTTAAGCCAGGGTTTGACTACATATTTTCTTTAATTATTTTCTTTAAGTATGCAAATGGCATGTTTTATTGAAGCAATCTGCTACACAACGGGCCACTCACACCTCCAATATCTAACAGACCACAAGGCAAACCAAACCCCCACCAGAAATTAATTTATCTCTAAAATTGGCTTCATTGTATTGTTTGATCTCAGCTTTGAAAATGTATTGTTGAGCTTCAAAATGACACACAAACAAAACATACAGTAATAACATTATATTCCTTTGCAAATTACAACCTGGCAATAAGCAGACGTTTTAAATCGCTCCCATGCGCAGATCATAACCCACACAGATACTGGCCTCCTGCTTTAAAGATAGAGTAGGTACAAGTTTCAGACAGCTTTGTGTGCAAGAGGAGTGTATTGTTGTCTGAAAAGAAAAGACGGAAAAAAAGTCAAATAAAAAGTAATTTCAAATGGTAATTCTCAGTATGCAAATGATTTACTTACAGATTGTGATTAAACTTTGCTCTAAAACAGATTATATCACATTAGTTTATTTAAGATGGTATATAATAAATTTTTTTTTTAACTTTTAATTGTAAAATTATTTAGCAATTCTAATTATTTTACTGCAATCTGCATACTTTGGATACCAGTAACAGTCCAAGAATCCCTACAGAAAAAGAAAGACTGAAATTTCGGTTGACCAGATGAGCCGTAAAGGACAAGTTTTATACCACTGGGGGCTCAATCGCTGAAGGGCAACATCACTTGAACACAAGGCTCTTTGTCATACCTAACAAATGAGCCATGCGATCCCAGGACTCTCAGCCTATATTCATTGTTTACCAGGTGTGCAAGGGGATTGGGGTAGTGATTGGCAATTAGTATGTGGTGGATACAGTCTAATGAATTGTGAGGTGAAGTTAGCAAGATATTTCATCAATTCAATTATTGTCATGGAAAGGCTCTGCTAACCAGGCATTCAATGTGTTATCTACAGTGCCTTCACCAGACTTAATCTGCAGATCATTGTAGTCGATTACGTATACTGGGGGTGGGGGGGGATTCTATTTATTCATAATTACTAGACAGGATTTCTGTTCTACAACGTGCTTACCATCATACTGTGGTGGGTATCTGTAATACCTGGATGGAACTTTAAAACACGCAGTGTTTGTAAGATTCTAGAATGTGATGTTCCCATTGTCTGCGTTTCTCCAGTGCTGCTTTTTTTATTTGATTAATTGAGTGAGGGTTCCTTAGTTATCTCAACAGCCAGAGAAGGAAGAAATAAAGAAAAAGCCGGGTGGTTCAGCACTCACTGTCATTTGGAGACATTCATGAAATGCACGCAGCTTCTTAAAGATACACCAGTAATTGTGCAACTTTCCCTTTTACTGTTTGTGTCAGACAGATACTATAGGACAGTTTTGACAGCTCTGACACGCGGGGTGCATAAAGATGTCCTTGCATAATAAATTGTTATATTTTTGCAGTGGTTATGTGCACAGCCAATTACAGGTTCTACAAATAATAGTCAGAACAAGTGGTAGCAAATGTAGCATTTTATTTGTCTCCTTTTCGAAACCGTTGCTTTGTTTAAACACAAGACCCGTTATATGCCATCGGCACAATACATGGTCTTGTTGTAGTGCTGAGAAGTCACGGACCATTGCATTTGGAATTATATGTTTTTTAGTAGCACTACAGTAAGTATTGTTGGGGTGATCCTTTTGAATTCTGAGTACATAATCATCAACTCGTGATCAATCTACTGCTGTATTTGATTTTACACCATTTAAATAAAATGAAATGTTTAAATGCGAAAAAAGGTGTCGCACTCGACTTTCCTTCTATAGTTATTACAATTGCAATACAAAATCTAATGTAATTGCAATCACAAAAGCTGTAACCGATGTGGCGCTCAGGTGTAAAGGTCTGTTTCTTTAAAGGATCTGTGCATGACAGAGTGGTGCGGTATTTCATTGCAGCTTGGAATCAGCTGTGCAATGGTGCACATGTGGGCCAAGACAAAGCCCAGCACTGCCTGGTCAACACAGGTGGCAAATTCAGAGGGGAACCCTCCTCCCCCTCTAATTATGCTTCTGATAACAATGCTTTGTCCTTACAGTCGCTGACATAGATGTTGACAAAAAGGCCTAGGCTGAATTTTAATAAGAAAACAAAACACAGGAAAATACCCCTGAGCCCTCCAGGTGGATCATTAATAAGACACCTTGGAGGGATGGGGACCGCCAGACGGCGCTGGGGAAGCATCACCCTTCCTCGTACAACTTAAACTTCTTTTGACATCTAGTTATGTCGAGCGGGTGGCTGATCACCCAGGGGTTCGGGCCCCTGCGAGGGAAAAGTTCACTGACAGACAGCGAATGAGGCTGATCTTAAATGAGAATCAAGTGGAGCGGCCTGTGTTCCCGTGTCTGACAGCCTGCAGCTGGGTCTGCCTAACGAAGACGGGCCTGTCCTACTGAACAGGAGTATTAGCATCTGTATGCTTCTGTCTCATTATCACACATCTGCCCACCCTTATTCCAATGAAGGTCCTTCTGATCTGACAGCTCAGCCCAGTGCCAGAGAATTGATATGGTGCTGAATTAGGGTTATAGCAATGGCTCACGTTGCCAGCTCATACGTCCAAAGACCTGAAGAGTGTTGACATTACAGTATAGGTCAGGACTTCTCATAATCCACTGTCAGTGTGGAGGTGTCAGCATCTCATTAATGCCACACGAGGACAGTGAACTGTAAGAGCCTGACGATGATGGAGATTGTGATGAAGAGAATCAACTACAGCATTTTATGGAAAGATTAACAGACTTACATTTTATATATTTAAACCACTGTTTATTACTGTGACTAGGATGATAAGGCCTCAGTAGTGTAACACCCCCGCCCCCCCCCCAAAAAAAATATGCTATGCACAACTGATAATAGATTTACTGGTAAAAATAACATATTTATATCTCATAAATTAAACCTTAAGTAAATAAAATGCTGTTATAATAGGAAGATAATATGCACAATGATAGAAATAGGTTAAATAACATCCAAATCATAATACAAAAAGCTTCCACAGACGTCCAAACCTGCAACAGTATTGCCCTCAAAGGCAGTGCATGTATGAAGTGCAAGTCCCTTGCTTGTATCACAGCAATAATAGGGCTGCTGAAAAAAAATCTATTGGTAATAATCCACAATTCTGGAGACCCATGTGTGCTTCGAATGAAAGTAATCAGCATATTCAGTAGCCCTTATTACAGATTAGAAAGAGAGGGAAAAAAAAACTCATTCTGCTACTGAATTTATGATTTGAGGATTTTATATTAGGAAATTTGTTATAATAAATTTGAAAAAGTCAATGTTTTAACAATACTGTGCTGGCATCGTTAACATTGGAGCAGTTAGCTTTACTGTCGTTTCTATAAAAATGTTAAAGTCGGTTTTATTTCCCTTCATTTTTCTTGTATTTAATAGATGACAACTGCTTGTGATGTTTTTGCAGAACGCAAGCCCTTTCCCATACTTGGTTCAGACTTTTCACAGCTCAGTTTCCTGCAAAAGTAACACAAGAACAATATCGGATGTCTAACATAAAAGAATGCCATATGTGCGATCATAAAGAATTCATAACTAATTTAAATGCACTTCCTTTTTCTATCCTAGTAACAGGGGGACATTTTTTTGCTGGCTTAGTAGTAAGATTATCATATCTTGCATTTACATTTTATAAAAAAGAAATATGTAAATGAGGAGTGGGCGCTGTTTGAGGCCTGGTAAGGGATATCCTGCCAATAACAAGCAGAATTTTTTCTTTTCCAAATTACCATCAATTAGGATTTCACGAGGATCCCACGGATTTGTTTAAAAACAATTGCAACAAACAGGGAATCAACCGCTTCAAAAGCACAAGCAAACGAAAAATAAAATCTGTTTACTGGAAAAATGGGTTGGTTTGTACACTGCAAAAATAAATATATAAATAAAAAAGACATACAGGCACTGGCGATTTTATTTTCACTATAAATATAACAAATCTGGTCATAAAAACCTTGCTTTGATCATGTTGCAATTATACCTTATTTTATGATTAGGAAATTACCCTTTATTATATAACATCATTGTACTACTATTGAATTGGTACAAATGAACATGATAGTGTACTTTGTTTTCCATTAGTTATTACTGTTTCCTAATATTTAAGAGCTGGTTTCTTTGGGTTGCAATTACCAGTAGTTCAAAGGGGAATGAAATCCAGTGAACGTGATTTCATCAGTCTTGAGAGGTTATTTCTGAGTTATGAAATATAGGGACTTTCAGCAATGGTTCAATACGGCATGCAGGGATTGTGGTATTAGAGACTAGCATCACTGGGACCGAGGGGTGAGATGGTTCTGAGATTCTGAAATCACTACAAACCTGGGTTGAGCAGCCAGGAAATTGAAAAATAGACCCAAAGTTCGTTTGATGGTTCGTTTGGCCCCTAAGTGGCTGCCCAGCACTCTGTAATTATTAGTGCTGATTGTGTTGATTTCTAGAGTTGACACTAACTGGACTGAGACTTCAGAACTCATTTCATATTGGACTATTTATTCCTGTGACCCAATGCCTTTACCCCAGCATGTTTAATTAGATGTGGTCTATACCTCAACATTTGTGATTTTGAACACATAACGCTGGTTAGATTCCCTGTATTATTATTATTTCATAGTGAAATGGCCTGGGCTCATACAGGTTAATGGAGAAATTACAGCTGTTTTGCAAAAAAAAAATGGCAATCAAAGTCAGAACAGCACACACTGACAACCAAGAATAGCTTATTCAGATTGGATTGGCAGGCCCAAGCTCACAATGGCAAAGTTTGAATACAGAATGAGATATTTATAAAAACAGGATCCGTTGTCATTCATTTTAAAAAGGCATTACAGACTATTGGCACAGTACAGAAAAATAGGAGATGTTGACCTTTTTACTATAGAGCTCTTTCTCTTGTGCTGCCCTCCTTTCAAATGCACGTTTCCCCCACTTCAGCTTTGTGTTATCTCAAATAATTACTGTGCGCTTCTGGCTGTCCCTGGTGACTTCTGCTAAAAAAGCTACTCATTGTCGAGCAGCAGAGAGGGATTTCAAACCTGCTTCTTGTGGCCCGGCAACAGCTCTTAATTAACCACACAGGTATTAGCAAGGCTCCCAGACCAGCTCCCATCCATATGGCAGGAACATGTCTGCAGTGATTATCACTGAAGGAAATGTTGTATCAAAAAGAGCCCACCGAACACAAAGCTTGTGCAAATTATTTTTAATGATTCCCCTCTGGTGAGCACGCTAATTTGTTATTTCAAACAGCGGGTAGCAGGGTTTATTTGTCCTTGACCTCTCTCCTCCATGCACTTGCCCCTTGCTCAGCTCAGCGACTAACCTGCCTCCCCTCATCATTCCTAAACAATGCAATAAAGAGATTACCTCTGCTAGCAAGCTGCTGCTGCAGCAGCTCAGCACCCCTGAGAAAAGTCGGGTGTTAGTCTTGAAAAGGTTTGCGCTTCAATATTCTGTTTGTTTTATTTATGATCGTTATTAAATGAATGTATTGGTGAGCTATGCTAAAGGATGGCGCCCTCTACCTCTATCCCAGGTATGACGTGGGCAGAATAAAGATTTTTTTCCATGTAAATAAAGGTAGAATTTCAGTGACCTAAAGTGAATGTAATTGGCTTTTATTATTTATTTATATATATATATTTATTTTAAATAAGTTTCTGCAGTGCTCAGGCCACGCTGCCTCGATCATTTCTACATACCGGTATACACTTTTTTTTTTCTTTGCATATGGCATTCAAAAATACCTGTATTGTTTTATTTAAAGAGTCTGGTTATTTGTAGATCTTAAGAAAAAAAAAAATCTCATAATACTGTAGTGCTAAAGAAAATGCATGACAAACAAAGTGACATGTGGGATATACTGGAAAAAATGTAATTACAGGTTTGAAGTTCAACCTGATTCTGGTTTGAAGAGGTGCATTTTATTCATTAGACCACATCCTCTTATTCCCATCAACTTTACAAAAATAACTTTTTGTTTTCTGCCAAATTCTAAACATTTAAACCCGGTTTTTTTTTGTTGTTTTTTTTTTTTTCTTTTAGTTGTTTTTTCTGGGCATTTCAATTGCATTTCTTTACATTTTTTTTTTTTTAAATGGTAATGCAATGTATAACTTTGTCACTGACTCAAAGTATGCCATATGTTATTATAGTTAAAGCAGAAATGATGAAAAATAATGTGTTCTTATCAAGGATTATGTGGAAATGCATTTCACAGTGGATTCATGGAGCTATATATATATATATATATATATATATATATATATATATATATATATATATATATATATATATATATATACTGTATATATATAAATGCATAGTTAAAGTGAGTAGAAATGCAATATGCCGATGATGAAAGATGTGCTGTATATTAAAACATGGTTATTTATTATTAAATGTTCTTGTTTTACCTTTTTAACACAGCCCCTTACTCCCCACACTGAGGCATATTTAACTCCCAACACAATCCTATTTTTCTTCCTCTCCTTTTTATGTTTTAAGCACATCATGAATTTTGTAGGGCAGCTCATAACCCAATACTTAAGGAAAAAAAAACATTGGCCCAGTAGTGACTGTTATATTTGAATGAGTCTCTATCAAAAGACACCATTAGTTGTGCATTGTTTAATCTGTAGTCTGCTAAAGTGCTTATTCTCCCAGCAGTCCTCGCACACTGCCCCATTGTTAGTTCGCTTATTACCGGGAGAGAAGTATCATTTGTAGTAAAGGCCTGTAATTACCTAATTTGTTATTTATATTGTTGCTTTTCCCCCTTTTCATGTCGATGACAGAGCCATTTAAAAAGACCATGGATTGCACTAAAATTGGTTCCATATTCTGCCTCTCTCAGTTTGGATTACTAATAGTCTGGAGAGCAGACAGCAGGGAGCACCATCTCAATGCACATTTCCACCTGTGTTATATTGTACCATGTGCTTGTACGAGGATGTTGTTGTGTACATCAGGCTTGCAAAGTTTAGCACCCTTCAGCAGCCTGCCTGTTTACTTCCCCTATCTGCAAGCCAATCATAATATGTCAGGAACCCAAGACATTTCCTTACCCAGCACCCTCATAATTCTTTTGCTTGGCTGTCCGTGGCTGTTTTCTTTAGGAAGTTGACAGCGAGCGGGCCGGGGTGACCCCGCACACTGCCCTGTTAACGAGAATAAAGGACCCCTCCCTGCACACCTCAGGAACCCTGTCATGTAGGGGTCACATCCTCTCCGCCCCGTCTCCCCAGACACAGACACACACACACTCTTTATTGTCCGGCTTTGCTGTGTGTTCAGGCGGGTCCACTTTATAACTTACTGTGCTATAGATACTGCTGCAAGTACATCGCAAAGCCTAGGCAAGCTGATGAGTACAGCCGTGTGAACCTGCAGCACAGTCACAGGTAAACAGCACAGTAAACTGCAAAATTACTATTGTAATATTTACCAGAATAACAACTCTTATGGGAAGTAAGTAGCCTTCAGTATGAGTTTAGATTTAGACAATTAACTGTACATAACTCACTAACCCTCATACTGTGCTTAATGAGACACTAAAGGATGCACTAGCTTCTGGAGACTGCAGGGACCTCTTCTTAAGGTGGCAAAGTAGCAAGTTACAGAGCTTGACTATGTGTTTACAGTAACAGTGTGTACAACACATGTTATTATATGTCTTTATAAGAAGCATTGCCAACGAGATGTGTTCTCACATCACAGAACACTGACAGCTGTAAGAAACTAGAGCATAAAAAGCTCGTTTATGTCATTAATGACCCACATAATGATGGAGCAAGAATGTTATTCATAGTAACATCCCATGGAAGAATCTGAATACCCTAATGCACAGTGTCAGTAAATTAAGAAACATCTGTTCTACCATGAAGAAAGTGATATGCAATCTTGCGTGCAACATCCTCTTTCTGTGCTGCCTCTCAACAATAGCCTTAATAGGAACGCTACTATACTGTGTATTTAGCTTTCCAACTTGATCAATCTCTCAGCGTTTTGTCTCTGAGATATTTGCAAAGAAAATGTTTAGTTGCTGCTGGTGTCTGGAAACACAGTTCCAAAGCAATGTGCTTCCTGGAATGACTGGTGCATTGGTGTTCCCGGAATCTCTTTTTACAAATCTTTGCATCCCTGGAGCACAAAGGGGTCACTGATATAAATATACAGGGGAGAGAAATCCCTGGGTAATATCGAGCCTTTGTAGTTTGTACATTCTTAAAACAGTGGGATTTGCTGTGAGTTTTCATCAGATAAGAATAATATGAATACATAACAAGCTAGGGAATCGTGGCAACACTGGAAAAGCTCCTGTAGCAGGAATGTATATAAAAAAAAAATCCCCTGTGTTTAAAAATATTGAGTTTCACATTCATAGGACTGTGACTTCTGAAAGCACTCTGAGCTGGCGACAGCATCAGAGTTATATCAACGCTCAGTAAACGCACACTCATTGTTTTGCCTCATTGCACTAAAAAACTGGTTGGATTTTAAAAGACTGTGTATTTACAATGTTTGGGTGGCTGTTATGTACAACAATTCTATACCAAACACAGTAAATAATGGATTTCTATTACTGGTACACACTCTACAGATTTGTAGACTTCGCAACTTATTTAAGTGATACAATACATTTAATATGTCTTGTCTATATGTAGCTGAGCAGTGAAAAAAATATTGTTTTAAAAAAAAAGAAAAGCATTTGAAAGGACTAATTGAAAGATATTCCTAAATAAGTCTTAAAGATTTCTATTTGGTGTTTATTTTGTTACTCTACCTGGTGTGATGCCCATATAATGTATACTGCATCATAGAAACACTGTGTATTAACTAACATACTGGGTTTAAATCAGTGCACGTTGACATTATATACGGAACAGATCTTGGGTTCCAGTCAGCAGGTCAGGGAATCTCTGAATGTTAACAGGAGAAGCAGGATTTACAACTCCTTTAAATCTCTGCTGCAGATGTATGCGATTTCAATAGAACTGTCCCAATTTGATTACTAATTAGCTGAAAAAACAACTGGGCTGCTCGTGGAACTGTTGGAAATTTCCAGCGCTAACAAATGTCAAACCCTTTAATGGACTTTTCATTTCTGCTCAGATGCCAAAGCAAACATGAGGGATTACAATGGGAAGATGCCGAAGCACTACTGGAAGGGCAGCGTTGATGTGTTTAGCACACCCTCTTTAGATTCATGTAAGCATACAGTTTGAGTCACTTACTCTATCAGTGCAATGCTGGTTTGTTCTCAAACAGTTTTGTTTGGTACGGGTCTTGTATACCCAGCCTTTGTGAGTCATGGACACTGCAATGCATGATTCACAAACGATTTTGAAAACAGCAGGTAAGGTTCAGTCTCTGGGACTGGGGCAGAGGTTGCAGGGAGTTTCGTTTTGGAAGAACGGTTTAGAAAAATACTGCAGTTGTCTCAAAAGTTACGTTTTCAGACAAGGCAATTTACGGAACCATGAATTCCAAATTGACAGCTCCAGTACATGCCCCTGAAGGCATCATAACCGAAGCTTCAAAATGTGCTGATATGAACATACAGAATACGTGTCGGTTTGTTTCTCTATTTATTTATTTATACCTTCCGAGTGCTTTGCTCATTGAAGCCGAGGACTCTAAAGCCGAAAGCACTGGCTACACCCAGGCATAGTGGAAGTGGGTGATCGGAGACATTTCCCACGCCATGCTGCTGTTTAAAATTGACTTCTCCCAACCAGTGACTTACAAGTGCGCCAGACTGACAGCAGACTAAAAGAAAAACCATTTCACTGGAGGCCAGGCTTGAACCCAGGACCCCGAGAGGTGCATTGCTAGTGAATTAGCCACAGTGCCACCTTGCCTCTGTTATTTTCATCCTCATGATTGATTTTCAAAGTGATCCCTTTTCTCAAACGGTGCTTAAACTGAATATCAAACTAAGCCAAGCGAAGCCAGAATAATGGCAGGGAAGCAGGTGCTTGTGTCTCTATCATTATGCTGCATGTAACTGGCTCTCGACTGCTGGAGTTTGTGCCAATCAGAGCTAAGCAAGTATACCTTTACATGTGGCTTGGCCTAATTAAGAAATATGGAAAAGGTTCAAGTGCTTAAGAGAACAGACAATTGACCTTCTCGTTGCAACAAGAAGGAGTAAGCTCTATTGTAAGTCTCTCCTGGCCGTCACTAAAGAATCGTAAATTATAATGAGAACAATCTACAGACACTTGGATAGACAAGGAGAGACATTTCTAATAATTGGTTCCATTAAACCTTTAAAGGATCATTTTCACTTAGGCAAAACAGAGGCCATTATTTCAAAATCTTCATGCTAATTTACCCACACCAAATGATGCCTGAAGCGCTGCTCTTTGTACATGGACTAGACAAAGAAATATCATATTATGCAAAAGTAGTTTGTGTAATTTGAAATTAGCCAGCATTAAAATTGTATATGGTGTCATTTATCAAGATTAGTTAATGACTTTCTTGTGCTGACATATTGGGAGAGGGGGGTGTGTTGTACTGCTTGACTTCTCATTTATATACCTTTGTTTTATCACCCAGCCTGAATAGAGTCTGGAGTCAGATGACATATTCTCCAGGTACACAGAGGCTACTTTAGAGCACGGTTTTCAACCTTTTTTTGAAACTGTACTCCTTCTGTCTGGAGGTTTCAGCTCGAGTACCCCTTTACAATTTTCGCTCCTCTGAATGGCACAACAGTTGCAATAAAATGGACAATAATCTGATTTAACACATTTTCTTTCCTCCCGGTTTATTTAATAAATAATTTATGTCACAACAGTTTGGGTGACAAACTGCTGGTTTAGGACAGAATAACAAACAGTAGGCTTAATTCTTAAAACTTGTAATTACAAATATTTGGATGCACAGAATTAAGAAACAGGTATTTAGTCATATCTTTGGAAACAGTCGTATTCACTTTTTATTCGGCAAAGTTAGTATAGTGTGCGTTGTAAATGTTTGTTACGTTAACGTTTACTTCCCATCTCCACATAATTATGTGCCATTTCAAATGTTTACCTCAAGATAAAACTATAATAACTATTAACAATGATAAACATTTTTGTTAAAGCCAACATAAAAATTATCCAAAGAGATATGGTATAACTTTCTTCCTTTGTTTTGCAAGTAAGCAATGTATCCATTTCATCAAACACCGAAAACAAATTCAACCAGACGCTACTGCTGTTACTAAAATGCAGCAGTGCATAATAAATAAAACAAAAACCGTCAAAGTATGAGTATTATCATTAATAATTATATTTACCGGAGCATTTATATTGTACTTCTAAAAGTGCTTCCCTGATTAGGAGGCTTGGTGGTCCAGTGGTTAAAGAAAGGGGCTTATTACCAGGAGGGTCACCCCCAAGTCTCTGTAAGTCGCTTTGGATAAAAGTGTCTGCTAAATGATTCAATAATATTAATAAAAATTAGTATTAAATTATACAACAAGTTGAAAACAGCAAAGATCATGAGCAGCGCAGAGCTCTCTCCATAGGCACAATTGGCAGAAGCCTGCTTCACCCACCCTAATGGAAATCCTGTCCACGCAATCGAAATCACGCATGCGTAAGTACGGACGTGATATATTCTGATTTTTTATTTTTTTATTTTATCTGCAGTTCGCTTTGAGCTGTAAACAAAAATGTAATATTTATGCACAGTGGTTTAAAGATACTATATAATACTGTTAAAAATGATTTCATTTTTATTTGTGCATTTCTGAGTCGTCCTGTGTACCCCCTATGACCCTTAGAAGTACCCCCAGGGGTATGCGTACCTCTGGTTGAAAACCCCTGTTTTAGAGCAAAGTGGTTAGAGAAAATAGACTTCATATATTATATGTCATACATCTAAATTTGACAGCTCTATCTCTGCAATATGGTAGCCTGGCTCTAGGCTGCGATTGTTTATGGATATCAGCAGTGTACTTTATTATATATACAGTATAGAATGCTCTGTAGTTCTGTGTATTAGAATGGTTCTTTATAGAACCCAAACACAGTAACAGTTCCAGAGAAATCTCAAAGGTTCTATACGGAACGCCCGTAGGAACCCTTTTTTCCTGGAAGTCTATGCTGCTGTTAATTTGGAGACACACTGGTATGTTTAACATCCCCGTAGTGCTCTATATTTAAAGGAGGGGGAGCCGCTTATAATATTTAATAACCCAAGAGAAAGGTATTTAATGGCTTTTCACTTACTCATTCAGTTTGCTAATGACCAGTGGGTCAAGTGGGATTTTGCAGTAAGCAGCAGATCTCCTGTCAACAGACCTTTTATTTCTGTTCACGTAAAACAATGTAAGATAATATTTCCTTAATTTACAACATGCCAGCTGCCTCTCCTTGCTTGATCATTTGAAAAACAACAACACAGTTATTTGAGTATCTTACTTTCTATATGTTGCAGTCACATACATTGTTTTTGGTTTCAGCCTCTTTATAATTCCATTAAAAAGTAGTGAATTGTCAAACAGCAGACAATGTCAGTTTTCTAATTGCATTGCGACCGCCTCCCTTCCTTCATCTACGATCATGTGCCCTTAGCCTCTTTTCAAGAATACAGCTCAAAGGTTTAACCGATTGCCCTTGGCACACACTTTGATACAGGCATGTTTTAGCCTGCCACTGTATTCTGTGATGCCCATCAAGGCAGCCGTGTTCACATATATACCAAAGTATGAATCCTCTGTGCACCGATCAAACTCAAACGAGACAGCAGTCATTTGGATGACTGTCCATTTTGTTTACATTCTCTGGGTAGTGACACAATCACTCTTTCCTTTGAAGCTTTCCCAGGACTAATTTTTTGAATATATACAGTGAGTATATATATATATATATATATATATATATATATATATATAGATAGATAGATAGATTTGAAAGGAAGTGTGTGTGTGTATGTGTATATATATATATATATATATATATATATATATATATATATATATATATATATATATATATATATATATATATTCAAATAGTCCACAGCAATGACATATAAACCATGTATAGGTTGCTCAATGACGCTCGTACAGAGGAGGTTGGTCGCACACTCAAAAATCTCTTCTCCTTTTAGACTTGACCGCTAATAATTCTCTCTTACATTTTGATTTAAAAAGCATTTTACTATTTATTGAAACAAAACAAGAAACAAAACACAATGAATTTCATCACATAGTGTGTCTTCATCAGGTGTTGCAGCGATTGTGGAAAAAGCTTCGCTGTGTATGAATGCCTTCAAAATTATATATACGTGTGTGTGTGTCTATATAATTTATGGAAATATTATTCATCAGATGGTTACAGGAGATTCATAAATCAGAGAGAGGATTCCCCACGTTTATTTTTGCTAATGAGAAAACAAATCTGACCTACAGTGCAAATACTTGCCATAAATATGACTGGATAAATCACAGAAGGGACTAATTAAATAGTTCCAGCAATGAAATGTTTGTTGACACACATGTAACTTTCTGATCAATGTGCAATCACATGCTATGTGATTTTGCTTTGGTAAATGCTGTGAGTGGAAACATACAGTACATTTAGTCCTATGTTAATAATGTACTTTCATATTATAAAACATAACATAAATTTCACTTCTTGTCTTGGCCAGAGGCATCATAAAACATGCTCTACTCTTAATGCCAAAAGCTAGACGTATTACTTTCTATTAAGTATTGCATCTTTAATATTCATCAGCTCCCTATTAGAATATATGCACAATCAAATCATCAGGACTAGTGATTTATCCCAGTATTAAATTGCATTGCCACCGAACAGAAAGGAGAGAATTCATTATAGCTAAAGGCAATTTCCTCCAAAATAATAATAATATAAAAACACAAAACTATTCCATTCTAACGGGGGAGCTAAATGATCATTGGCTTTGCATGCATTTTTGTTATTTTCCTAAAAGCCAACGCATTAGATTTTAGTACAGTCACTTGATAAAGCATATTAACAATGCAGAGGTCAGAACAGCTTTTAAAGATATACTTTATTACAAGCAAAACACGTAGATACATAGGTCTGCACAGTGGAAAGCATCAATATGCCACAATAGCAAGGTTTTCAGTCATTTAACTGTACCTGATCCATTTTTATTGCTTATTTTAGTTGCATATTTTATTTTCTTATGCATAATTTAGCACTTCTTTGCATAAGTTTCAAAATATTTGGCACTGTGTCATATATTCGGGTGTGTTTGTTCTCATATGAAATCCTGTTTGTTTTTAAGATTAAAAACTATTTAGCCAATCTTTGTAATTGTTATATATATATATATATATATATATATATATATATATATATATATATATATATATATATATATAAATTGGCATGTATACAGCAAGTTTTCTTTAACATAAACAAGTGTGAGGTATCAATGGATGAGCTTAGTGAAATGATGCAGCTGTTATAAAAAGGGTATATACACAATTTGAAAGAGTAAAATTTAACGAATGCTTTTTTTTTTCTATATAACTATTAATTTCTTTAATACTATTGATTTGTGCAACTTTGTCATTTTGTTTATTTTATGTTTGCCATTAATGTACGGCAGGTCAGCGTGATATGTTTTGTCACTGCAATGCAGTATACATGTGCAAGAAAAAAAGTAAATATAATTGTAGGATGGGAATCATACAAGAAAAATGCTCAAAACGTTGTTTTCTTTAGCTTTCCAAGGAGTCGGAATTCTCTTTAGATCGCAGAACCTTAATCTTTGATGTACATGATCTTAAAGTCCACTTCTGCAGTATTAAAGGGTAATATAAAGAACATCAAATTAGTGGTTTGTATCACACAGAATATGCTGCAATGATTCCTATAGCTACAAGAAGGGAGAAACCTGCACAACCACACAGACAGTTGATTTGTCGTTGCTTTGAATATCTGATGAACCTGTCAAGCCAAAAGTCTTGTTAAAATTTTAATAAACTGCTCAAAAGTCTATTGCCTTGAAATAAAATACACAGTGTGCTCTGCTTAGCTGCAGAATGACACAATCATGTTTAACAATTTGCAATGTGAACATTTAAAGCAGAGTAATGTCTTCTTTGCCTGCATATTAAATGCAAATGCCTGTTCTGCAAATGTCAGGGCAATTTATATACCTGCGACTGTTACTGGAAGTTCAATTTCCGTCTTTCTTGTAAATCTGTATATGAAATTGTTGCCCATCATATGAACCATATGACCATATATGAACCGCCCACCAGGACCGCTTGTGGGCGGAATACATGTCAAGTCCCGAACTGGCTGTGATTAAGAAAGGCCAGGCCAGATCACCTTCCTGCACCAGGAACTAACTGTGAGCCACCTCTGACCCAGTGGCACTGCATCCTGGGAAGCTATCTGACAGAAATATTCAAAGCAGCACTGTGTTGGGTCAAGCCAGCTTGCACTTCTAAGTAATTTATAATGTGCTTTACTCTAAGGTATTGCACAATCTCATTATCATTAGTTTTTTTTTTTTTTTTTTTGCATATTTAACTGCGGTTTTTAATTAGATGGTATTTTATTATTCATGCACATAATTTGAGTTGAGCTCATGCAGCAGCAGAAGCAGCAGCTCGACGATATAAAAAAAAAAAAAAAAATCCTCGCAAATTTCTCGGATGGAAAGTTCCGGTTTGTACTCTTTAACTGGCAAGTGCTTCAGCTCTCCACTCTGCAGTAACGGCTCCTTTTAATTTAGTTAATAGCTATCATCTTCTGTACCTTTATAAATCTGCTAAATTCATAGCGCTGGGAGTTGTCTCTCCATGCGGTAACTGCAAGTAGTTTGCTGTGTTTGGCTCTTGCGTGGAAACGGTTTGCTCAGGGTACGGCTCCTTGATGTATTATTAAAATTGGAAATGGACTCCCGGGACGCCATCTAGTTATATGCTTTCATTTGCAGAATAAACCATGCGTTGTTTTCATCTTTGCTCCTGATTGTTAATGGCAATGATGATGAGAGGGGTTGGTGTGTTTGTTTGTTTTGGGTTTTTTTTCTTCCCCTGTGCTGCCTTTATCAGCTCTGCTTTATTATGCAGGCGAAATAGCCAAGCTGCTGATTTTGTTTAAGGTTTTCAATTAGTCATTTGACTGAACACATCTGTTACTGGCAGATTCCCAAGTCTGGACCAGAGCTATTACCAGTTTACACCTGCTGAACCATGGCCATGAGCTGTGAGAGGGAAATAAATCTGAGTGAGGTCTCTTAGATGTGGTTGAAAAGTTTGTGCATGTTCCAGAGTGTTTTACAGCAGGTGTCATCATGGAACGAAAAGGGTTGTTTTTTTATCCAGAATCGCTACATTTCCAACAGCCTTTATGACAACTTTCCTGTTTTTTTTTTTTTTTTTGTTATATATATATCAAATGTCATATCAAATAATTAACTTTATTATTACAAGTCGGTTTAGTTTTGTTTAAAAAGAAATACAGCATGTCATTTGTTAAATTGAAGTGTTACTTCTAGGTCTAATTTGTGCATTTTTTTAATAAAACATAAGCAACCAATACAAAAACGGTTTGCAGTTGATTACATAAAATGCAATCTTTTGGTCATATCTTTATCTAGCCATCATACAATGCATTGTTTCCACAACGAGTGATTTGCTTAATTTATATTTTTTTTAAAAAGTACTTCAGCATATACAGTATACAGTTTGAAGCAGAATATTGTCAGCTGCTAAATGCAGTCCCCCTGCTGGTTCCCAGAAGAATATCTATATACACTAGTGTTCATTGTATCTGTTTGCCTGCAATGCAAGGACACTGTATACGTTTCATATCCAAACCTTGCATTTGGATTGAAAGATAAAGTCCATTCAGTTCTACACAGCCCTGTACTTTCTGTAGAACGTGAGTAAACGTCCTCTCTGCAGGGACCCACACGTTTTTGCCATGTTAAAATTAATATAGCAAAGGTTACAAAGTCAATGTCTGTTTCTATTTTTAATCACTATTGTTCACAAGAAAAAAAAAATACTATAGCAGTGCCAAACGTTCTGTAGTTCTCCCATTACAATAATATATGGATACATGTTATGTGCGGGTTAAGGGTTCAGTGTTTTATGCATGCAGTTCTTTACGTGCTTCGCAATCTTTAAAATCAAAGCAGGTATTCTCTATACAGCACAGTCGGCTGGGTAAGGTTACAATAAGTGGCTTGGTGTTTTACAGCCTGTAGTTAAAGAGGTATGAAAGGAGGGCCAACTAATTACTTAAAACCCATTTCCTTACCTCTTTATCTTTATTAACATTATTTCTGGTCCCCCTTTTTTATTGTTCTCAGAATTCTTTGCTTTTTGAATTTATTTACTTATGTATTTTTTCAAGCAAGGGATTATTTCTGTTATATATAATATAATATATAATTTGAAACAATAAAAGTGAACAGGGCATCATCACATACACAGGTTAAAATACAAATCACAACAATAGACTCGTGTTCACATACCAATTGTGAATATGACAAAGTTTATAAATGAGCCCCTGCAGTTGTCATTTCCACAGATTTATATTCCAAAATATCCAGCACAACAAAGAGAACAGTGCAAGTGAAAGTCAGTCCATACTGCTGCCTCCCCTACCACACTGAATCGCCTAACTGCAGTAAAGTGTACACGCTGCATTGAGGCAGACAGTAGCTAGCTCACAGTCATTACAGCCAATCTTTGATTACTGAGTTCAGGGAAGGTTCAGTAAAGTAGCAACGTTTCTGCTTGATCCAAGCAATGCACCAGGGACTTTAATAAAACATTTTGCTCATTGTGGGAAAGTAATGACCAACAATGTAAACTTGTTTTTGACAACGGATGTTGGCATGCCTTGTGGAAACAAGGTGTTGTAAAATTAATTTCATTTAAATTATTCACTTCATATGTGCCTGTATGTTGTAGGCTACATGAGTAACTATTTAGATGTCTTTTTGCATTTTATTAAGAAATGTTTGCACAAAACTAGAATACATTAGTATTTAGAGTACAATTTTGCTATTTCCTTTTATTGATTCATAATTTAATGATAGAGATCTTTTTTTTAGTATTATTATTATTATTATTATTATTATTATTATTATTATTATTATTATTATTATTATTATTATTATTAGTTTAATTATTATTAGTATTATTATTATTAAACAGTTGCCATCATTTAAAAAAAATATTCTGAAAGTATTTAAATTTATTACAGTACAATTTGCAGAGGTACTGAATTTTCATAAGAACTCTCCCCCATATGGGTATTGTACAGTAGTACACATATATATATATATAAAGCACAGCCTAAAAGATCTGCCAAATATAAATAGCTAATGAATGGTTCAGGGCAACAAAAATTCTCAATGCAGTGACAAAGGAGGACAGTATGCCTCTTATTTTTAAAATCCAATTATTTACAGATCCAGCATTCAGTAGGAATTCTTGTATAATACAACAGCATTGGAGAAAATCAAGAGCTGAAAGAATGATCCTGTGTTTCTGTAACGAAGGCACTGAACTTGCTCCTTAACCGATGAAAGTGATAAATTACAGCACTTAACAATAGATAAACTCGGGGCAGCACTTCCTCAGACCCAGGCCATTGTAATAGTCTTTTAAAATGTGCAAGTTGTCTGCACCGGTAACGAAAGGCTTGGATTTGGGACAGTAATTTATCAGCAGAGTATTTCTCAGGAGTCATACATCATTTGAGAAAACAAAGACCACAAGTGCAGATGTTTATCCGTTTCCTCGATCTATGTGTTCCTCCTTCCCCAAGTACAAAGCCAGCGTCTGATAATCTGTGATGCCAGGGCTCCATTAGTAAGGGAAATAAAGAACACCATTCTCTCTATATGCAGCCCAAGACCAACTTCAGTGTTAGTTTAGTTTATTCACTCTGTGCCCACAAGGCCAGCACAGGTACATCTCAATAGTGTAAGCACCAATACACAGAGAGACTAAGGTAAACCATACTCAGTAAAATAAGAATAGTTCCAAACAATTACTATACATCCAGAAATAATAAAAAAATAACATATATACACACACACACACATACATATATATACACACACACACACACACACACATATATATATACACACACACACACACACACACATTATATATATACGCACACACACACACACACACACACACATTATATATATACACACACACACACATCTATATAGATAGATATATGTGTGTTAAAAGATGATAAACCGCATCATTACATTTTGTTTTTACTATTTTCTGTTATGAATGTTTTGATATTTCATGTAATTTAATGAGTGTTTTTGTGCAGAATGAGGTCTTGACCTCTGATGTTAATGTAACACATGCTACCCATGGAGTGAACACATTACGGGAGTTGACATTTGATTTCTACTATTTATTGTCTCTTTATTATTGAAGCATGACAATGTTTTAACATGTGCACAGCTCAGTCATAATCTGGGCTAGATTCTCATAGCTCTTTACTTCAAATCAACATGCGCACAAAAGGGGCACACCCAATAAAGTTACCAAACCAGAAATAAAACAACTCATGCGTTTAATTGAGGGGTGTGTAAGCAGGGTTAAGCCAGTTCTTGTTCATTTTTTAACTGGAATTGTTGAATTAACAATTTGGAATAGAACGCTTCTGAGAATCTGGACCTTGCTTTGTTAATAGTTCACAAAAGATGAACACTTTCTAATATATACTGTAAAAAGCAATACTAATAACACACTATTAAATTCTAATACAGATTAATTAATAGCTGCATCCAGCTCCTTAATACATTTTAACCAAGATAGATTATTGAAGTCATGTTCAACGTATGTATACTGCAAACAGCAAACCCTATGAATCATTTATATGTGTAAGTGGTATACACTCACACACATAGGTTAAAGTAATTACTGGATAGAATATAGTATTTTATCAGCATGTAGAAAGAAAATACAATGGTAGAAAGGCATGAATATTAAAATACACAAGTACTAATGTAATACATTTACTAAGTTATAAATTTTAAGAACATGGTAAAGTCTTTAGCAAATTACATTAGAAGCAGTTTTAGTATATATTTCTCATTGGAATTCACTTGAAATGAAAAATCTTATCTATAAAAGGGACCGATTTACTAAGCTTTTTTTTTTCTCCAATGCAAACGTTGCATTTTTTCCTGTATTTAACACAATTATTTTAATATAACTAAACAGGCTGTAGTCTTGTTTTTAGACACACATATTTTTAAATGTGATTAGTGTAATTGCGGAACAGAAAAGCCAGAGCAGTTGTTATGTTTTTTGTTTTTTTTGTTTCGTTTTTTCTAAATGGCTCCTACTGCAGTGATTTAGAGGACAGATCTCAGTGGACATTTTGAAAAGAGCTTTGAAACAGACTTTAAAGTTCTAAGTGTAAAAGGTTGTGTACAAATGACAGGTACATTATTTAAACACTTGTAGCAACATGTGGGGACATATAACGCAATATTTTTCAGACACCCGCTACTTACTCTTTAAGGTGTAACCTATTTAGGAGTGCCCTTAGCATATGAAGTGTATTGTATATTATTAGAATATTAATATAATGTATACTTGTAAAAGTATACTTGTTATATGTTACACTCCTCTAAGAGTAAAACAAGGAGAACAATCTGTCATATGTTTTAAGTAACATGTTACTTGATTGGAAAACAAAGGAAATTATTTGGAGAGAGGCTAATCTTAGGTCACTAAATTATACCAAAGAGTAATTTATCAAGCCAGAATAAAACGTGTGTAAGAATAATAACTTTATTAATCCAGAATTAAATCTGCACTTGCATGGAAAAGCTACAGCAGATTTCACTGCAAATAATCACAGGTACCTTAGCCACGATTACCAGGGGAACAGGGAACACATCTGTCCCTAGTGCATTGCCTCGCACACTGAGCTACATATGGCAGCAAAACTACATAGTTTAGTAAGAGAAATATACATACCAATAAATTATATTCATTGACAACACATGCAACACAAAACACAAAAGGCATGAATTGAGGAATTGCTAATGAAGGCACATTTTGAGCGTTCATCTTTACAAAGGAATACCCCTTGATAAGTGTCCTGCCGCTCAGACTAGCTGTCTGTAGGTCAGATAGCAGGATCAGGCTGCAGGGTTTTTAAATCTGAGAAATACCATTTATTTGTTCATGAAGAATTTGACTCTTTGATTAACAGTCCCCTCTTTTGGAATTGTTTTTATGCAATGTGGCACATTCTAAGCACATTCTTTTTCATCTTACCTCCAAACTGTAGTTTAGAGATCTGTTATAAGTGGTTGCACGTGTATAAACAAGTTATTAATGTGTTTATTAACTGTTATTTAAAGATCAGTGTTTAAATCAAGTTTGCTGTTCACAGAAACTTTCAGAGACACATATGTTTTTTCAACAAGATCATGTTTAAAAAACATTATACAAACTCATTATAGTTTATCTCTATGTCAAGAAGCCAAAGACTCCCAGTACAATACAAGATTGGCAGTAATGCTGTTAATATAGCTAACAGGAGGTAAGAACATGTCGGTTTTGTTTTTTTTTGGTAATACAAATGTTATGGTAACCTCAGCCAATCAATACTGACACAAATCCGTAAGCACCTTCAATGCTGGCTCTTTATAATAAAACTACACTTGAATGCATCACGTCTAGGTATCTGTGATCTTGTTCTACAGCTCTTATCAAGGGCAGGACTTTTGGCCGGTATCTTGTTTGCGTGTATTTAACAGCCAGCCGCAGCTGTATCTGGTTTATATGTAATAGGACAAAATTTCAACTGCTAAAATGTTTAAAAGAAACTGAACTCGTGCGCACATTCTAGACACCACATTTACAGCATTGTGAATATATTTAACATGCAAGCACAGTCTTATCTACCTAAGGAGAGGAAACACCACCACTGAAGAGAAAGGACTAGCCCTCGGCGTACAGTACACTGAAGAGAAAGGACTAGCCCTCAGCTCTCCAACAACGGTCCTAATGCATGTGTCCTCCTTAAAAGCAGTGTTTTTTTTATTTTTATTGCTGTTAGTTTAAATTCACTCAAGTATGTGGACTGTTCCAGCCGACTGCACAGCAGTTGCATTTCTGCATGAAATGTAAATCATGCAACAGAAAAAGCAAGGCAATAACAATTTGGTTCTCTTTAGCCCTCGGGAGTCCAGTTTGTATGAATAATGATATGGTCTGGCCTTTGTATGGTTAATTACTGAAAACTATCACACCATTAAACTACACATAAAATGATCATTATTCAAAATGTATTGCAATCTTTGTGCGGGACTAACCTTTGATGCTCTTTAACTTTTGAAATAACTTCAAAACCTCTTCACTTTTACTTGTGCCGGGTCTGTGTTCCTTCAGTTCACAGGTTGTAAATGTTTACTTTGATTTGAGATACAAGACAATAAATTAAGGTGCATTTATCAAAGTTGCTTTGTTGTATGCTGAAAAAAGCCACTTTTTGCATAAATTACTGCATTACAGAAATACACTTAGCAGTATCCTGTTTCTTTGAAGTTGGCGGCAAAGATTTATGTTTGATGGACTCTTTATTTTTTTTAATTTATCTTGCCGTCACTTCGGTAAGGGCCCTGCGTATTCTTCAATTAGTTTCACACTCTCCCAGGAATGACTTCTATATGTCTCAGGACGCAGGCAGGGGGTCAGTCGAGAGGGGATTTCAACAGAAACCAAATACACTCTTCCACTACATGGCCAAGCTACTGTACGTGATTAAAGGTAAATATTTCAACATGTCATTGCGAACCTGTGTCTGAATTGTTTGTTTTGAAAACATTGTAAAAAGTGATTTAGAGCAGTAAGGTTTTAACCAGCAACTCCACACTACACTATATTTAATGTCATATTTTGCGGGTAATTATTAAATGCACAGCATAAGTCCTGGCATACTGTACTATAACAGTACAGTGTATTGCCAACTGTAGCATACATATTTATTTGAGTTGGTTTTGTAATATACATACCCAGCATTATCTGTAACAGTACATCTTACACAATACAAGTATATTATTTTCAATATCTAACTTTTTTGGGGTGTCCCCCGGTGGCTCCCCTGGTAGACGCACCGCCGCGTGGTGCGCAGGGTGACTCATACAGCGCAGGTTCGCGTCCTGGCTGTGCCAAGTAGGCCGGTCTTTGCTGGGGCCTCTGAAGGGAGCGTCATATTGGCCTGGGCGCTCCTGTGAGTTAGGGAGGTAAAACCGACAGCAACTGTTTCTCCTCATTGCTCTACAGCAACCACTGCTGGCCAGGCGCCCAGTGTGTTCAGGGCGGACACCTGCAGGGCTGGCCTTTGTCCTCCAGAGGTCGGTAGCTCGCTGACATCCGCTCTCGAGTTCCTGGGTGAAAAAGGAAGCTGGCTTGGTCGTGGGATTGGAGGACGTCCACTGAATCTTCAGGTCTCCTGAGCCATGTGGAGAATTGCTGCAGTGAGGAGAAAGGTGATTGGGCATTCCAAATTGTGAGAAATTCGGGGGGAAATTAGAATTGGACACCCTTATAATTTTATCAATCTAATTAAAAAAATACACTGATTAATTAGCTCAAAAAATACATTTGTGGCATTATAAGTGGTTTCCACGTTCCTTGGTACGATTCAATCAAACACACAGCTGCATTAGCACAAGAGTGACACACTGGAGTGAACATTCCTCAGTTAAAAGACATACATACATTCATACAGGAATTATACACACATGCACATACATACTGTATATACTTGGTTTTCATAAGAAACAGAATTCCTAACTATGCAAAAACATATATATATACACACACACACAAAAAAAAGTAAAGCTGTTTAGTTTCTTACAGTGCCCCAGTATTTTGTTTTTTTCAGACTTCCTAAAATCAATTTCTGATGAAGAGTACAGCTTTAAAGCGTTTGATTCTTTTTGAGATGCTTATTTTGTTGATGAAATAAGCAATAAAAAAATATAAGCAAAATATCTTCTCGATCGTTCGAAAAGATCACACATTTTCAATGTTATCCCTGAAATGTTAGCATCTTGTGATATACTGCAGTATTTGTAAAGCATTCACATACTTGAGTAATTGGTTCTGTACCATTTGGAATGATTTATAGTCAAAATGGCAGACTGCCTCTATTTTCAACACGCATACAGTAAATGTATATGTAGCTTCCCCATGTTTGTGTATTTATCGGTTTGTTATTTCTCGGACTAAGAAACAGATGACCCGCAGATGTACAGTCATGAAAGAGCAGAAATGCGTTCACCATGTCTCTGCACAGCCCAGTTGCCTCCCGATTTTTTTAAAAACACAAAAATAAATGAAGCATTATTGCAATGACAAATTTTATAAACCCTGGTACATGAAGTAAGCTTAATAACTCTGCTTAGTTATTCATTGCAAACCGCAGTGCATTCTGCTTGATTTCATTTCACAGAGAAAAATAAGTGCTGCTTTCATCATGAGGGCCCGTATTTATGGCAGGCAGAGGGAGCGACATTAGGAAAGCCACACAATCCCTTCATTCAGCTTTTAATAAGGAAGCCAAAGAAAAAAAAACATCCAAACTGCTTTGCGGGTGACAGCACAAGACATTTCTGGAGTCAGAAAGTTAGCGCCAAAGTTCCCTGTCAGCCCATTATAAAAGTGAGGCTGCCCTCCCCAGATATTGGAACCATATGTGTGAAAGAATTTTTCTTCTGGTAAGACATTCCAAATATTGTCTCAGAGCCAAACACTTTGGTGTTAGACTAATTTAAGCAGTATGTTGGAACCAGCTCTCAGGACTTTGATCATATGGAGATCGTTTGTTACAAATTGAACTAACCCAAGCTCCATTTCTGGTGGATCAGAACCTTGGATTTGTTGAATTAAATGCTTCATTTAATACAGTTTGCACATGAAAAGAAAGTTGCACGTAGGAATCCAATAGTGATTTTTTCACCTAAACAACAGCCACCCCCCCTCCCCCACTCCCACCACACTTTTTATTACTTTTGAACTTAATCCACATTCGGTCCACATTGTTTTAATAAGCCGCGGGCTCACCTCCAGGACTTTGGGAAGGGGTGGGGGGAGTTATCAGGTTTTGTAATATGGAACACATTGGAGTTGATTTCCCCCAGAAATTGTGGAGGACATTTATTTTTTTTATTTTTATTGTTTTGATTTTTTTTTTTTGGGGGGGGGGGGGTGGTTAGACTGCTTACCAAACCTCATGAAATACGAAACCGAAGGATAAAACTCGAAGCTTGTGGTTTAGATGACATGGGGTTATATGCCACTCTGTTTAATTACTCGAAAACCTAGAAGAACACAAAGTCAAGCACTTTATTTTACCATATGGATGCATTTGCTATCTGTAATGACTGAAGAGCCTGTTAATTAAAAATAATATTTTAAACATGTGAAAGCGAGAGGTATGAAGATACAATGTAGATCTGTAATAATAGGTGCTTGCATAAAGTACGGTGTTTAGTAGATTCAGTGTTATCTTCTTTTTAAATGACTACAGCTTCCAGAATGCACTACCAGTGCTGTATTTATAAATATCCCACCCCCACCCCCGTCCCTTACACACAAACACACACCCTCTACATCACTGGCCCTCAGATAGAGATGCCCAATTATCTCATCTTGTTTCCACCTGCTCTCCTAAAGAGTTAAATCACACGTCAAAACCCACCGTGTGGCTGGCTCAGTTGATTTTCTCATTCACAAAACAAAAGTGCCTTCACTGTTGACACAAGCCAACTCCTAAAAAAACGGGCTGAGAGGATGGGGAGAGTGGAGTGAAAGATCGTCCAGGCTGATGTGATCTGCAGGAGGATGGAGTCGAGGTACACTGCGATGTGTGGAAGATGGTGGTTTGGTTTCTCTGTGTACTGCAGCCGGGTGCCTCACCTTTACATGAATTTAGCCATCCTCGGTTGCAGTTATCTCACTCTTCTAGCGTGGTTCAGCTCATAAATAGTGGGTCTGACTGGTTTCTCGGAAGGTTCATAGCTCGTTCTGTGTCAACGGATTAAAACAAAAAGGCTGTGTAGCTCAATTGTACTGGTCCAAAAATGGGCTTGGAACCGGGAATGCTGGGGCTGGATTAGCCTCGTTCAGTCATTGTTCTGTGCATTGCCATAGCTAGTACAGAAATACACAGGATTCCTAATCATTTATATATGAGAATGATATGGATTCACGATCAGATCCCGTTAGTAACATTAATACCATCAGCATAAGCGCTAAGGACCAGCAGTCAGGCAAAGGGGTTACTATTTTATAGACAAAAAAAGAACAAGTGTGTTGGCTGATCTAGATGGGTGCAAGGACAGCGAGTCTCAATGTAAGATTAGAAGTGTTGCTGTCTACCAACAAACCTGTGTGCGAACCACTTCATTCTCCACAACCCAGTCACTACCAGCTGCCAAGTTCATACACGGGTCGTGATGCTTGGGTTGACAAACAGAAGCACATCTCTGCATTGCCTGTCTATCTGCATAGTGCACATCCTCTGCAAGGCAATGGAGGTGTGGCTCACTTGCTTACATTATTTTTTCAGAAGTCAGCTTCAAAGATGTTTTGTTGCACCCCTCTCTCTCTTTACCCCCCCCCCCCCCCTTTCCCCAATAATATCAGCCGCTTAGTTCAAATTTCTCTTTTTTCCCTGCTACTGTAAAACCCGGCTTCCGGCTTCTGCCCATAACTGTGAACATCTCAAATAGCTCAGCATAAAGTGCTGTTTAAATACCCTTTAACATTTTTTTTTGTTTTGTTTTAAATGATCTGGTTTCTATTTATAAAATTTAAATTTAAATGCACCTCATATCCTGGTATGGAGTAAGCTGTTGTTTAATGTGTGCTGATGTAACTGCACACACACACACACACACGCGCTTACCTTCTTCCTGCTGAAAACAATAGGAAATGTGACAGACAGTAAAATCAGCATTTCTGTCAGAAACACACACTATCCACATGTGGAGCACTCGTGCTGACTTCAGTGCGATTGATTGATCAAAGATCATAGACGAAGCAGGATAATTAAATATAGATATAAATAGATACCATAACAGCATACATAGATCATATTTTTAATAAAGAACAAGTGTGCAACGTGTTGTTGACCATGCTGGTCTCACGTGCTTTTTAAGTTTTCATTCACATTGTAGAAAGTAGCATATTAAAGAATCCAACCCCCACACTGGTTTGATGTTGCGTTATCTACACACACACACACACTATTATTATTATTTTATTTAAAATCTATACTTGGTATGATGTTCTATAGATGGCGAAGGTTGATTCTATGGTAGTATAACCCGCCCCTCCTCCCCCCCCCCCCCCCCAAAAAAAAAGAATTAGCTAAATGTCTAACACTTTTGCAAATCAGTGTGTGTATATATATATATATATATATATATATATATATATATATATATATATATATATATATATATATATATACATACACACACACACACACACACTCTTAATCCTCACAGTTCATATTCCTCCTGCTAGATTTTTGTTCAGCGTAAATTGTATTCATCCACTCAATTGAAAACGATCACTTCGGATTACCGCCTCTTCAATGCAATTAAAATCAACAATTAAGATATAAAAATAACGTGTTCCTTAATAAATTAAAATCAACAATTAAAAGCAGCTTTATCAAAAAGACAAGTATATTAGTAGCAGTATCACTGTATTTTACTTATAGCAACCCTATATAAAATCTGAATGAGAGTCCATCAAAGAATTCTCCATTTGTACTTGCTGTGTCTTTCATGGACCTTACCTCAATATAATAGTCTCTTCAAATATGTTATTTATTTAGCCTATATTGTACATGTGGTTTAAATGTTGCTTGTGTTATTTCATCCTCGTGATTAGAGTACTAAATATATTACCTAAGACTAGCACTGAAATTGAACTGGAGAAAGGTGAATGAAAAGCATGGCCCTTTTTGTGTCCCTTCTGTTTATTTTGAATCTAGGCTGCCTCATGCTGTTTGTTTATTTCAATTGTATTTTTCTTTAAACCAGAGGTTATGGCTTTAAACAGTCACACTAACTTTTATACCCATATTTAATCACTGCCCGTGATTGTTTTGACCTTGTTTTAAACTCGGTCCTTTTTAAAATGTTTCTTTTATGTTGAGCAAACCCCCAGGCTACACAGTTCAAAGTTTACATCAAGAAATCATTCTTTACTCGTTTGTTTAAATCGTTTTCAAAAACATCTCACATTATTAATCTGGCTTGCATGAACTTTAGACAATAAAAAGTTCTGTTCCTGAAACTTTTTTTTTTTCCTTTACAAATTATTATTTAATCAGTTTTGCGGCAATATAAAATGAATCCAATACCCACACAAGTAAAAATGAATCAGTGGAAGTTTCTGCAAAATAATTTTCTAATAAATCTAGCATTGAATTGGATTACAGTGGGGTGAAAAGGTTATCTGTGTCAGTTAAAAAAAAAAAAAAAGCCACAACTAAGAAAACTTTAAAAGATCACTTGTCATAAAACTTCCACGATAAGACGTGCGGCAACAAACAAGCCTCCCATGTAATTATACTGCGTGCCAATTCTCAAACTCACTGAAACACAGAGCACTTGCATGGTGCAGGGATGAATCCCAAGTGAAAAACAAAAGCATGGAAAGCTGAAATCACCAGGATATGCTGCTGTACCCTTGAGCAAGGTACTTTACCTAGATTGCTCCAGTAAAAACCCAACTGTATAAATGGGTAATTGTATGTAAAAATAATGTAATTGTATGTAAACAATAATGTGATATCTTGTAACAATTGTAAGTCACGCTGGATAAGGGTGTCTGCTAAGAAATAAATAAATAATAATAAAGCAGGATCATTACTACAGAGGGAAGCAGAAACATACCTATTTGGCTGACAGAGAAATATAGTGGCCAGCAGCTTGTTTCTCTCCACCCCACCCCAAACAGCTGAAACCACTTGTGGGGACTGTAAGCGTTAAAAAGGGAGTGTGGAGTGTGTTTTAACATCCCTATGGGGATCCTTTTGCATTAAATGTGTCCGTCCTTCCGTCTGTCTGTCAGTCACACTCTACATGATGAACACAATAACCGCTTCGATTCTGCACCAATCTTCACCAAACTTTCATCATACGCTCCTAGCTTCTTAAACGACATTTCCGGTTAAACTCTTGTTTTTAAATACATGTTTTAAACTTATAAGGTACTGTGCAATTATTACATGATTATGAGGATCCAATGCACTGGGTTCATTTACCTTGGAAACTATGTTGTCTTTCTGAAAGGGGAATCCACCCACTAATCACATGTTTGGTCCACCTCCTCTTCCCCCTCCCCTGCCTCCACCTTGCAGCGTGTCTTGTCTAGGGGGAAGGTAGTCCAAAGTGCCACTTGTCCTGTCCGCTGCCATTAGTTATTTGTCAAATGCAATAAATAATTGTTCATTTCAAATCTTGTGGATGTCTCCTTCCTGTGTTAACTTGATACAGCTTCAAATTTTTTTTAATTATTATTATTTTTTTAATTATTTTTTTAGCCACTTATAGTTTGCTTGTAACCACGATATTAAATTGTAGGATTACAATTTAAAGTTCTTTATGGGATATCCAACTAGTTGTATTAGTTGTTATTTAGTTTTTTTTAAAGTTTTGCCATCGCAGTAAGCCTGAAGACTCTACACTAATTTAAACTGCCATTGAACTGTTCAATATAATTTCCACAAGTTATGTCTTTGCTCTGGCAACATGCTGGTCATGGTTAGTGTGATTCACCATGGATGGCAATGTAATTGTAGGGTTGCGTTTTCAGTAATCTTTGGTGGATACAGCACAGTGCCAAGTACATTTGAACAAATGTTATATTTAAAGCAGACCGTGCATCCACATAGACAAGAATGCAAAACAATGGGATCATTATGCGTGGTTATGGAGAAATAGGGGAAAGGTTGTGAAAAAATATATATTAAAACTCTTGATTTACAGCTCTGAATTTTTTTTGGCTAAAAATCAGAGGCATTGCTCAGCTTTTGGCACTGTGGGGTCAGAACCTCTTGTGTTGCCAGTATGCCTATAACAAGTTCAGTAAAAATTCAGACAACAGTTTTGTTTAGAATTGATCAACACCATGTACTTGGCTTCCAGTGCAAACAAAAGGTTTGACTCCACAATCCTACAAGCTGCACAGACAGTCCCTGTGTGTGAGGCTTTTAATTACAACCACAGGTTATTTTGTTTTAACTAATACTGAATGGTGTGTATTCATTTATTTATAGGTTTTGCTGACTGACAAGTTTTTTTAGGGGGGGGGGGGTCATGTGGAAATCTTGAGTAAATACCAGTGGTGCAATCATCACCTTAATTTCTTATTCGATTATCGTATAGGCATTTCTCAACAATAATTGATTAATTGACGTTTTGTTTTTCAAAATAAAGAACAAACTTTTTTTTTTTTTTAACAGAAGATCCAATAACTAAAAACACTGTTGTGCATAAGTTAAACAAAAAGGCACACCTTATATTAAAATAAGAAATACAAAGGGCTTGAGTTTTTAACTGAAAAGAACATGCATCATGTGTCCCTTTAACATTGTAATAATAAAAAAATACTATATTTTAACATAAGTCATTTCTGTCTGATCTGTGGTTGTTCATTACTGTTAACATTTTATGTTGAAAAGCAATGCATTTTTATTAATCTCACAAATCTTGACTAATTTAACTATCGTACTAAAATCTGCTTCTTTCTATATAACATTGCCATATAAACACAGTATGCTTTGAAACAAAAGGTAAATCGGTAGATTTAATAGATTAAAAAAAAACGTATTGCCTTAATTTTTAAATCAAGAAAACGTTAATACAATAGGCCTACTTCTGATTTGCCTTGTCCAACGCGAATGTAGAGGCCTAAAGTGTGTATCTTAGCAACACGCGAATCTACCATACTAGCACTAAAAGAAGTGCACTCTCACACACTCAAGGTTTTAATGCAAACCGGCAACAGGAGACTTCAAACTGGGTTTTAAATTTGATAAATCGATTCACCAATATGTAATCGAAACTTGGGAAATTTAAGGGCAGATGATCAATAAGCGATGCATCGATTAATTGTTGCACCCCTAGTAAATACCTTATTCCAATCCACTCGATGTTGCACAATACTGACTAGGTGGCTATTGCAGTGCAGTAGTGAAGTACGGATGCCTTGGTAAATGTCATCTTTTTTGACAGTCTGTGGTAGAAGGTGTCTGTGAGGAGATTAGACGTGCTGTACCTGCCTCTGCTCATCCTTCCCTGGCACTCTCAGATAGCTGCAGAAGCTCACCGCGTTCACTTTGCATATTGTTCCACTAGCTATGCTGATTTTGTTCACTGAACTGTGTTTTTGCACATAGACTCTGCAACATGGCAATTAAATTGAACTGGGAGATGGGGAGGGATGGGGGTAAAAACAACCACATATTTCCACTCTGCTGAAGACATATGGTGTAACTTCTTATGTAAAATGAAATCTCACAAATACAGGGTTACTTTTGACACTTTTTGCTGGATTTCGGATGTGCAGAGATGAAGAACCACGAAGAAGTACTCCTCCATCCAGTTGCTCGATGGTTTAATGTTAAAGCAGAAAGCACGATCAGCAACAGCTAAAAAGCACAATACATGCCCTACTTTCTGTCTTGACTCCAAAGAGGAATTCTACCCTCCAACACGTATTATTGGGAAACCATACCAGAGTTTGCATAAAAGTGCATTATTATCATTAGTACAGTCTGCTTAGGATACACTGCCACCTGTCACATAATACAAATCTAAACCTCTATCTAAACAGTTCTGACACATTTTAAATCCCTCGATATCCTCTATTACTTTTTTTTGATGGAGGACAAACTGTTGCATTGTGTATTATCCAGTAAATTGCACGTAATTAGCTTCTGTTCAAGTTAGAGCTTAAACAGATTTAGCTCACATTGGTGGCTCGCCAAAAAAAAGAAAATGGTACCGATAATTTATTGTCTTACTGTGGACCATGGCATAGGCGCTAAACTGTTCAAGTGGCAACAAAGCAACTGAAAAACATACTGAATGAATTTAGTGACTGGTATCTCCAAGCTTAGTTTAATCGCCAAGCAGTAGTAATTGAAACTGTGGCGTGGACGCCTTTAAACTTGACGACCCTAGCCTTGAATTCAAGCTTCTGTAATCTATTCAAGAGATTTGCATACACAAGAAACAGACTGATCCACGCACATCAACAAGGTAATTTAGTTTTTTGGATCAGTATAGCTCTGGTGTAACCAGTTGTCAAGCTGCAATCCAAACCACACTGGAGCAGGTAGAAGGTTGACAGTGGAGAAAGCAGAGGTTACTGGTGTGACCAATGCAACAGCCTTCTTCTGCATTAGAAGAGCAGAAGTCTGACTGGAAGCCCTCACTGCGACGCTGGGATCTGAATTAAATCAAGACGGGTGGCAAGTTTCCAGATCTTGATTGCGTAGGGCAGGGGAGGTCACTCTCCTTAGATAGTGGGTTACTCACTCCACCCTCTGGGGGACGTCACAAACTGATTGCACATCCTTCACTGCCAACAATGAGGAGCTGGCAGAAGCAGAAGCAGGAGGGGCTAGTAGACACATAGGGGTCATAGTGGATCACAACAAGAAGCTTCTCTCAGTTAATACACACAGTCAAACCCCTGTCCATTTTTATACCTGTCGCGAGCAGGTTAGAGGGCAGCAGAGCGGCAGTCTGTGTCACCTCAAAGTGAGACCTTGAATGTGCCCCTCATCACAGAATTATCATTTATATCAGAACAAATAAAAAAATGGAATGTTCTTGAATTCATCATCGTGATATTTCCCGAGAAGCTCATTTAGATTAAGGTTTAAAGAAAGGGGAAGGAAACTTCACCCATAACATAAGCCATTTTGGATTGAATCGTTATGTAATGTGGAATGCGGTTTCTGAGCATGTGAGCAATAGCAGGCAGTTCATGCAAAAACAGTGCCTTCAAAAAACGTGCATTCCCTTTTCTATAACCTTGATTTACATGGCACAGAGAGTAAACAGCAACAATTTCAAAAACCACAACAGGACTACAAATAAAAACAAAACTGGAACTACTTGTGCTTTAAATGCACCAAAACACATTGCTTTAGTGAAAATGATTGCCTAGCCTCTGCGCACCAGGGGCACAAATTCAATTCATAGCGACGAGAGACTTCAGCTTCTAATGAGAATGAAATGGCTTTGCTGATCTCACTCTCCTTGGCTTAAGGGTCGTCGCCAAACAGAAAGAGCAGCTACTCCCCAGGGGTGAACAAAAAAAAAAGCGCTTGAGAAAGCCAAGTCTGTAACATGCATGCCACTCTGCACTACTGACCAAGAAGCAGTGAATGGCAGAGGCTGTTTGAATCTGATCCTGGGCTGTATCTCAATATGTGCAGCTCACCATGTCTATTACACTTTATTATCACCTTCTCAGGACTGCAAGTCGTTATTCTTTTTTCTTTGTTCCTCTTTTGTTAATTGTTTTAAACGATCGCTTGACAGTGAATAATGAGAAATGAATCAGTTACAACCATCAAGAGTTTATTGGTTAGAATATTTTAGTACAGAGACTGAACCTACAAATGATCTCACAAATATGCCAAAGTAATTCTGCGTGCAGATAATGGGCGAGTTCCTTTACACCACTCTTTAACGACTTAATAACCCCCCCCAATTTCCTTGTATTCCAGTTTTCTAGCTCTTTAAAGGGGCGCGATTTCTCTCCCTGTCAGAATCAATCATCGCATCAGTTTTAATAAGATAAGGCTTTC
This sequence comes from Acipenser ruthenus, assembly GCF_902713425.1. Lineage (NCBI taxonomy): Eukaryota > Metazoa > Chordata > Actinopteri > Acipenseriformes > Acipenseridae > Acipenser > Acipenser ruthenus. Next base: position 31,444,321 of record NC_081207.1, read on the forward strand.
AATCCCGGCCCTCTGAATTGTACTTCCCGTGGTGCATCGCTGTTCCTAAGACAGACATCAGCAGGCTGCTACCAAATAACAGCCATGATATTGGATAGTGGATTTCCATGGGCAGGTATTTACATCCATGTATGATGGGCTCCCCCCCCCCCCCCACTAGAGGACCAGTTACAGGCTTACATTGACAATGAAAACAATACTTCACTGTTTCTATTGCCATTCATGTCGGCTTTTGTTTCAGCCTAAAATAACACTTTGCTGGAGGGTATTTTGTTAGCGCTGCCAAGCTTGAATGCAGGCCCTGTGGAAGATGTTTGTGTTAGGCTAGCCGTGGTCCAGGCTAATCACAACGTGATGATGTATAGGTGCATTCCTTCCCCAGAAGTCCTCCCTGACACAGAGATCAGGCCTGCTCTTATCTGCCAGGACATCTGGGCAGATTGTCTCGGTTTTAATTTCAGAATGCAATCGCCTGGGACTAGAGTTATGTTATGTGCTTATGAACAAAGTGGAAGACCTCTGGTAAGGGCACAGAGAGGATTACCTTGGATAGATGTTGTTAAAGTAGAGAACATTCGAGAATGTTGAAGAAAAGAGGAGCGATTCCACCTTAAAAGGAAAAGAAAACAAACTTACAAGTAGCTGTGGCTCAGGCAATAGGGAATGAAACACAATCTACACACGGGGGGGGGGGGGGGGGTCTTCTGTATTCGATCTAGTGTGTGGTTACAGTTCAATTAACGGGGCAGTGCTAATAAAAAAAACTTTTTTTTTACTTCTAAATCTTTGGCAGGCAAGCATGAGTAGTACTAACCATAATAAAAACACCTCGGGCAGGATGGTGCCACTACTTGAACTAAGCAAGCATCGTGTACAAGCCTGTTTCAGAATAATTGTACCTTAACCCTTTCTCTGTTAGAGGCTGGCCCTTGTAATCACTGCCGAGAGCTGAAAACAAGCACTGGGTGCAGTCTCCCCTCTGCACTTAGCACAGAATAACTCAAATTGGGTACACTCAAGTTCCCTGTCTGGCTCCTCTTTTCACTTGACACAAGTGAAAAGGGCAGACGATCATTGTAGACTATTTTCTCAAAGACTGCAGAGATTTCTAGAGATCTCTCGCAATGTCTTGTGGATTTCAGGAGCCTTTAATTAAATAAAAGCTCAATTTTTCAGCTTTATTACGTATATTTCCATATGTTTGGGGTTTTAATTTTAAATTTTTGTTATTAGCCACCAGAAAGGGTACACCAGATGTGTACAGTTGTTTGGTCCTTTTAACATGATACTCTGAGAGTCAGGAAAAGTCCCCTTTTTTACAAGGATGTTTTTACAAGCTTAGTAACAATAAAGTGAATACGTAAAACATTCAGTGATTCAATTTAATGAATGACAGATCACTTTAACACGTTTCTGCGTATCAATAATGAAAGGTTACACTGCACTTTGAAGAGTTTTATGACTGTTACAGCTTAGTATAAATCCTAACTAAATACTTATCATTTGAAGAGCTGTTAACAATCAAGTAGTTGCAAGATGCTGAGTTCTGTTTGTGAGTGACTGGAGAGCATTACATTACATCACATCACCTTGCTGAACTCGCATGAGCCAGGGGTCAGAAACCTGAGAGCACATGTTGGTACCAGTTGAGTAATGAGACCGGGGAAGGAGCATACTGGAATTATACCAGTTCTGTAATGAGACTGGGGAAGGAGCATACTGGAATTATACCAGTTCTGTAATGAGACTGGGGAAGGAGCATACTGGAATTATACCAGTTCTGTAATGAGACTGGGGAAGGAGCATACTGGAATTATACCAGTTCTGTAATGAGACTGGGGAAGGAGCATACTGGAATTATACCAGTTCAGTAATGGGACCAGGGTAGGCACATAATGGAAACGTCCTTGGGTTGGACATGGATCTCCGCTTGACTTCAAGTGTTTGGGACGAGTCCCCTTTGCCCCTCCCCCCTCTCAGGAGAACAGAACAGTGAAGAACTCCGAAACGAAAAAATAACAAACGCTGTTTTGTCCCACAGGCCTAATCTGAAGAGCTGCCTTTGAAAAAACAAAGGTCATAGTAGAAAACAGAGGTCAAGCGTTATATACCCTGTTAAAAATACTGCAGTGCAAGTGGTTCCAATTTACCCATGTGATTAAATTTACGCAAGTCAAAGTGCTTTAACTTGGGTCATTTATGACTTGGCGCCTTGCTTGGAAACACACAGAACAAGGAAAGAACGGGGAAGGAGTCTAAGTGAGAGGTAAGCTCAAGCAGAGGGAGAGAGAGGGGCGGATAGAATTGAGAAGAGTAGTTTTTTTTTTTTTTTAGATAATACAAAAGGATTATGACTCTTTGTTACCTGCGGAGCACAGCCGATATACCAGCATGCTTTTCTATTCAGAGTATCAAGTGATCAAAGAAACATCTACAACTTTGCAAATATTCTAATGTCTGTGTTTACATCAACATGTCAAGGCAGACCAGACAACATAAGACTGATTGCTCTGAACAAATCATCTTTTTTTGGGATAGCTGAGATCCCAATTAGAGCGCAATGCAACTGCTTTGTTTAATTTTTGCTAAGTTTATCCAAGGCAGTATCTCCTTTGTTTGTAACTTGTCTGTTTGAGTTCCCACAAGTTCTTTTAAGGCTGCAGAAGTGTTATTTAATTCACCGCTCCAGCCACATTCCCACGTGTTTTTGCAGGGATGATTTTAACTCCCTCCCTGCCACTTCATGTGTGTGAGAATGTGAAATGTTTTGGTCAGGTAACATAATACTCTAACGAACTGCCTACAGCTAAATGCAATGTAAGTAAAGGATGTCAAGCATTAACACAGCCGAAATGCGCTGGATTAAAATGCACTCACTGGTGAACTAATGCTTTATGGATACAACTTGAAGTTCTGCTAATGCCTTCCTTTAAATATCTTATCAGGTAACTCATGCAAAATATACACAAGGGCTGGCCTTGGCTAAGCTACACCTGCCCCAGGTTACTGTCACATATGAAGATCAAAGAATGCATTTACTTTCCTTAATTAAAAGACGATTTGAATGGAAAGCCACCCAAGTCTGTCGCACCTATCACTCAAACACCCACACAAATTAAAAAAAAAAAAAAACGGGCTTTTCCAGTTTCTTTGTTCCAGTGTAAAAATAGCAGAAGTGATTATTGCAAACCTGCCAGATACACTTAACCTGCACAGCGCCTGAAGCAATGCAAGTGGATGGAGAGGAGTGCAAGAGCTGTCAAAAAGGGGGAATGCAAGTTTTTTGTTCAGAGCTGGTAAATATACAGTATCACTGTCATCAACACAGAAGCACAAAACATGAGCAATAACACACAGTGTATGTGATGCAGAGCTGGGCTGGTGAAACCATTCAGACTGGACTGACTACTGCTGCTGCTGCTGACACTCCAGGGCTTTCCAAGTCTAATGCATTAAAGGCAGGCTTGCTTTTGCTGCTAATTGTTGTTTACTTGTATCAGTGAATGCTTGAGGCTCTTACAACTTGCGAACAACTTGTTGGACTGATTTCAAGTTGTGTGTATGTCTTCATAATGGTGGAAGAACGAAACACGAAGCACAACTGCCGGTTGTCAGAACAGTATGTTCCAACAAAAGACCGAAAGAAAAAACACCTTCCCACTGGCTTCTAAAAGATCTATGAGCATAATCATTTGAGAGCACACATTGGTGTGGTTTGCCGTGTTAGTGAACACTCTTCCAGTTATTTTTACCCCTCCTCTCTTTCTCTCTCTCTCTCAGCTGCTATCTGTTGAACAGCTTTTAGTCATGCTAGAATCATTTTTTATTAGTTACCACATTTTGCAAACCACAACAATAAAGTCTGCAGTGAAAACTGAAACTTGGCCCTTGACCGAGCGCGGCCATAGGTGTTCCTGCAGCTGTGAATAAAGGTATGTTTATAGAGCCATTAAAACGCTGTGCAGGTGAGGATTAGTGGCAGCGTTCTAACAGGTTTCATTATCCTCCTCTGCAGGCACTTTTAAACAATGTCATATCGCCTGCACATACTGGGTTACAATAACAGAACAGGTTGACGGCATTAAAAAACGCTCTTCCCTCATTTCCGCGTCACTTCATTTGCGACCCCTGTTGTACAAGATCAAGGTAGTACTGAGGCCTTGTCTTATTTCACAGCAGTTTACAGGAAGCAGAGAGGTTGGTATGAGGGTTGGTTTTTACACTTCGATCCATTAGATGATAAATCTTGACTCATGCAGCTGAAGTTTACACATGGGGCAGGCTAATAGTAAAGACCGCAGACTGTCAATCCACAAGGATTCCATTGTTATCTCATCAATCGAAGTTCTTTAATGGCTATGGAGACATTTATACAAATTAAAGACACTGGTAAACAGCGTGACTAAGAACAGATGGTTCACCAAAAAGAGACTTAATTAAAACCAGCGGCAAATTGTAATGCTTGTATTAAATGATATATATATATATGAAAACAAAAATAAAAATCCCTACAAAATATTGATAGAAAGCATTACGATTGAGTAACAGCCAAAACATTAATATATTTACTAGATCTGATTTAATGATCTTGGTTTGTTAAAACATAAACAATTGAAAAACAACTTTTAACTACTACTACTACTACTACTACTACTACTACTACTACTAATAATAATAATAATAATAATAATAATAATAATAATAATAATAATAATAATAATAATAATAATACCATTTAGGTTCTGTATGAAAGATTTAATTTCAGTATTTTTTTCATATGAAAGCAAACAGATTTGGTCATAAAAATAAAATAATTATTTTTAATCTGAAACCTATTGTTTCTGTGCTCTTTGTAGGTAAAAAAAAATATGATCTTAGTAGTTATTTTACAGTTCTTCCTTTAATATTATTTTACATTAAATATATGTATTATTTATGTTTAACAAAATAAATAAATACATATTTAATCTATGCAAAGTCTACTTTGGAAATGTCTAAAACAACAACAATAATACAACTTCAAGCCTGAATCGTTACACAAACACGGCAGTGGAGATCAAAGATAACTTGGAAAATGAGGATATGCCCCCTGCCAGTTGTTTTGACAGGAAACAAAGTACAGGTCACTTCCCAACATGCTTGAAATGATGCTATAGTTCATTTCACACCCTGTCTCCAAAAGAAATATGACCACTTTCATCTGCTGTGTAAATAATTACTCTTTAAATGTACATCTCATATTTTATGCAACATTCCAGGCTATTTTTTGCAATTCGCATGGACATCTGCACTGTACCATATTGCTTTCAACAACAAAGAACATTTAAAAAACAGGCTTTAATAAAATCAGTAGGGTTTAGACTTGAATGTGCCTGCTATCACTTTAGGTAAGAGATGAATCCCTTTTCTTAACTGTCAATGACGGCCTGTCATTAATACATAGGCATACTCTCTTATTGCATTTCATTTGTGTAGGTCGTGAACTGAAACCAGGTGGAGAACCGCATGCCATCTCCGCCTCCCCCCCCCCCGCCCGCCCACTGCCCCTAAAGAAAACAACCGCAGAATATTTTATCTGATAGCTTCAATCAGCAGCTTCTTATTTCAATCTGCAGGGAGCGTCCCAGTGAGTTGTAGGTTCAGGGCGGCACAGCGGGGGGATGCTGGGAGGTCAAACACTTCCCTGCACAAGTCAAGGAAAAGTCCTGGTCGGGATCACAAACAAAGCAACACATCTAAGAGGGCAGGATGGAAGGAAGGCACACATCTGCTAACTGGGGGGGGGGGGATCTAATCCCTTCATTAATGCAAGTTATCCTTTAACTCAGCAAATATCCCAGAGTTTGTTTAAACTATGGTAAAGGTAATGGCATAAAAATTGGCCTGGAACTATATATACATCCGCACATGGAAGGCAGAATCAGTGTCTGTTGTGTGATTGCTTTCAAGCAAGCTGCAGCCGTACTCCTGAGGTGAAAGTGTCAAGCGATATAGAAACACTCAAGATATCTAATTCTGCACTCAATTTCAGGATGTTCAAAAAAAAGAACACCTACGCTTTAAAAGAGACTCCAATTATCAACATGCTGATTTTTTTTTAAATGAATCTTTTTAAATAAATGTGTAAAATAAAAGCACAACCTCCATTTATCTCAGGCTAGATGATACAGAGAAGGGTCTTGAAGACACTCCGATGCCCCCGCACTTGATTACGGCTGTGAATACAGCCCTGTGGAGATTTGTCAGATCGATCTTCAAGCAGGCCAGACAGGATGTGATAGCAGGTGTGAAAACAGTAGAGGGACTGTCCAGGGGGTGGCCTGCACTTAATAACAATTAGAGAAGTACTGGGCTGGAATAGATTGTGCCCATTTATAGCACCTTCAATCCACATAGGATATTGAGACGCCACCTGGTGGAATGCAACAGACACGGAGTCCCTGTACGCCACACACCTATCATTCCCCCCCCCCCCCCCCCCCCCATATTATTTTTATTATTATTGTTTATTTTTTATTTTTTTCTGGACCGTGCAGGCAGGCTAAGACCAACTGAGCTCGATTTAAATAGGTGTGCAATGTTGTAATTGAACCCAAAAGCTCAACGGTAAAACACAAGCATTATCATCATTCCCTTTTGTAATTTTATTATAGTATATCACAGTAAACTATAGAAAACTGTGGTAAATCATAGTATATGACAAACTTTATGGCAAAAAAAAGCACGATAGGACCAGTGATTATTGGTAAACCAACCTGTACAACTGGCATGAAATAAGTTTCTGGAAAACTCTTCATATGTCAATTAGTAAACAATCATGTTCATGTCTACAACTGCTTTCTGTAGAAAAACAGCATCTGAAAATGGGCTTCTTCCAGTTGACAAATATTTGTATGTTTTTTTTTTCAGAAATGTAATTAAGCCTGCTGTGAGCCAAAAAAACAAAACAAAAAAAAAGCCCTTGACACTTGACCCTCATCAATTGATTTTAAGAAGGGCTACACCACCAGCCTTGTGTAGACTTGCATTGTTATTACTAGGTATACTCTCCTCCACTCTGAACTGTGACTTGCTTATTGCCTGTGGCTTGATATGCAAATTGTACCGACACCTTTCTGATGTTATGGGTGTGACTTTCAACAGCCCTGGTCTTGCTATCCTGATTACTTTGATTAGCAGTCTACAATACATACACTGCACCGTTTGCAACCGATTACCAGTTTGCTTTGTTTGTTGAGTAGGCGCGATCATTTGGCAAACTGTTTAGATATAAGTGCATGTATATTACACAGCTAAATAGCACTATATGGCTGAAACACAGGTGAATAGTTTATGGTAATGGTACAAGCAAAATAAAATGCATACAGAAATTAAATAATAAATTAATTAATTAATACAATTATGTCCACTCTTTGCTTCTTGTCAGCCTCCAGTTTGCCATGCCTCCCTGCTCTGCTTTGTTACAAGCTCCTGTATAACTCATAGAAAGCTGCAGAACGGCAGGGTGTACTTTATGAAGCCCAGACCCTCGTGGCACACGCACTACAGAAGAACAATATGGTTCACCCAAGAAAGCATTTTGATTTGTTCGTCTGCCGCCTCCTTCTCAGATCTCACAGAGTGCCAGCCCCAGGTCTTGCTGGCAACACCTTCAAAAGTCTATGGAGGCACAGAAAACACACAGCCCAGGCTGCGATTTCAGTGATAAAAATACTGGTATCAACAGGGCCTCCTGGGAACCCCGAGCTGGGCCTGTCATGTGATAAGGTACAGAAACTGGCAGTATTTTTGATTATTAGGCAGTGCTGTTGCCATAAGTGCCTTTGGAAACATGCTGTGTTATGGAAACCATGTGCCCCCCCCCCCAAACTACTGTTGTGTATTAAAAGCAAAACACGGAACACCAGTCACTGGCTAAAACAGTTCTCACACGTTTCAAGTTGTTCCCTAACAAAATCCGAGCTTTGCATAACACTGACAGCTGTTAATAGAGCTACAGTTACACTTCATTTTTTTTATAGCGGGTTATTGCACATGTTTCAAATGCAAGAATAATGCATGCAGGATTGGATTACCATTATGAATTTCAAGTATTGTATAACTATAAAACCTATTTCACCAATAAATCCTTTTGGAACCATTTCAAAATCAACAATGTGGCCCTCCTAGTTAAAGCTCTACATTTGCATTAGCTAGCCATTGCTTTGGAACACAATACACAATCAATTTAGGCAGCTACAGCTGAACATTAGGGAGATAAAAAGGTTAAGATTGATAGCCCTAATTAAATATAGCTCCCCCTCTCTTCCTCAGTAATACACAGTTTATTTTACAGGAGAATTATCTTTTGTTTTGCTAATTATAGGGTGCACTGATTAGCCCCCTATAGCCGCTGACCTGACACACACTGTCTCTGTGAAGTAACTCAAGCAGCTTTTTTTAAATATTGCATCTCTGCCTATTATGCAATACCAGTAAACCGATCTCGCCTCCAGGCAATCTTCGATTTACATTTTGTACAAGAACAATAAAATACTTTGAGATCCAGCAGCCCTGAATACCTAACAAAAAGGTTAGAGGATCGCTTACCCATTGAGCAGCTTTAGTCTTGGCACAGACCGAGCGACAGAGTTCCAAAACAAAGCAATCGAGCCAACAGACCGACAGCCCAGACAAGGAACAGATGACATGCCTCTTCTGCCATTTAACATGCTCCGCTATGCCAACTACAAGGCTTTACCAGGCATGACATTATAAAACAAAATATGTGTCAACCATATTAAAGAACACACTGAGCTGCTGTTTATTAAGTGTCGGGTAACTTGACCACAGTGATTAAATGGAGATTTAAGCATGATAAAGTCAGTAAAAGTCAGTGTCACATGTGGCATGCAATGTCTTCTTGTAACATATGGGGTATTAGATGTGTGAAGCACTCTAATACTAGATCACATACTGTGAAGCTTGCCAATCAAAAGCAACTGTTTATGACAGCGAGCTGCGCTTAACAAGGATTTTCTGTTCTGATATTTTGAGAGACAAACTTTTCACATCTTTGCATAACAAAATGTTTGTGTAAGCTTTTCCAGATCTGTAGAAGCTGGCTCTTGTCATTCAACGGGGTACTAAAATGAGATTGCGTTCACTTAAAAGGAGGTAACACTTCCTTTAAAGTGTTGCCTTCGCTCTGCTTTGTTTTCTCTGATCCTTGCGAACATTAACATCAGCCAGGGGTCCTTTCAAAACTGTAATGCTGGAGTATCGTATCCGCTTGTGCATATTTTAGACAAGCTGGCTTGATTTACCTTAAAAAGTAACAAGACGACCCTGCTGCTTTAAACTACAACATGATTTAAATTGCATAACTGCATATAAAAAAAAAAAAACGCTTCAGTACCCCACACTGACGTGTGCTTCACTTATAGACTGCGATGCTTTCTTGTGCTTTATAAAAAAAGGGGTACTTTTGTAGATTTCCACCTGACAATCACAACCATAACACATTTTAGAATTGTATTTTACCTTTATTTACACACTTTTAAGAATCCTCACACCCGTATTTCTAGTTAGAAAATCAGTATTTCAAGTGTACTATTAATAACACTTTGATTTGCGTTGTTATATTCACAATAGAAAGGCTGTCTGTGACTCAGAGCTGCTCTTGTTCACTCTTGTGGGTTCTGGTGGTTAAAGCATCACAAGGCCAGGTTTCTGCAATGGTTTAAATTTACTACAGTCATGTAGTTTTCACAATAGTTTTGAAAGAGACACAGCAGTTCGGAGGGCAGTATCATATATTTGTTTTGTCCGGATTAGTTGCAGCTATTATATAACGCTCTCTTCAAGACCTTGTTAGCTTTAAGACAAGGTTTTTTTTTATTGAATATGAATTATCTACACAATAAAGATGTCAGCCCCTGAGCTTCGCCACATTCTCTTATCATTAAGGGCATGTCATTGCACGGTGCTCTTTATTTATAGACCACATCTAATCACTTACAATCCAATTGCAGTCTTTTTTATATCTGCCAGGATCTTTTGTGGGCTAATATTGTTATAGTTTTGCCGATCACACCTAATGACATGACTGATAAGATAATGCAACAGGTTTTTTGTTGAAGGTGCAGATAAACCTGAGTGCAATACTTATTAATCCTAACGGTGTCAATACTGTTAGTTGCAGAGGCTACGTAAACACACCTGACTAGATCCAGATCCTGGTTAATGTACTAACAATCTACTGCTGGGAGGTGAAGATAGGTAACTATTACGAGAGTGGAAAACACTGACCTGGGATAGAAAGTTGCTGTCTTAATCCTAAAGTAAAATAAAGTGTACCCTGGAGTTTCATTATGGTTGTGCACCAGTATGGAAGCATAAAAACACGTGTTCATAGGAGCTCACGAATCGTGCTACTTGTAATGTTGTTATTAAGACTATTACTCTCACACACATACACATCTGTAAAACTGCAACACATCTGATCCCCCCTGACATTCCCTACAGTAAAAGCATAGCAAAAATATAATAAAGCACAGTGAAATCATAGTAAAGCATAGCATTGTAAAGACCATCAAGGTTTGGTAAAACATATTAATAAAAAACATTGTGAAGGTTGTCAGTAAGGTTAGTGTATATTCATTTTCATCATGTTCACTGGTTTACCATTCTAGCTGTTGCACATAATTTTCTTCTAATGCAAAATCTATACTGATACTGTTGGAAAATGACTTTAAGTTGCTCCCTCCCTTACCTGACACATCAAAACATCCTATTACCTTCAGCTGTCATTTGAATTCAAACTGTCAAGCTATCGAACAAGGCAGAAAAAAAACAGTTCTCATTTTAAAGTACTTTACTATAAGTAATAACAGATGGCTTGTATTGCTCATTTTTAAATAAATAATAATGATTATAAAAAACTAAAGATTTGGGGTTTCAGGTGACTATAATCCATACATACTATAAAACCCTTGGCTTATTTTTTTTTATTGATCGCTGATCGTGAAGCCAGTTTATTAACCCATATAATAATAATAATGGCATTTTGTTTTCATATGCAGTTAAGAAACAGAAGCACAAACACTTGTTAATGCCCACATGAATCACAGGTGCAGATGTGTTTTGTGTGCGTGTTAAAAACAGCACAGGTTTAGCAAACCAATGGGGTCTGGGCTCATAGCTTTATAATTGAACTCACTTGAATATTTTTGCCTAGGCTGTCTACTCCAGGTAGGTATTGTTGTTGATTTAACTGCATCGTTTATTAACGTCACTTTCATGACAGCTACTACCGTAAATATTACCTTTGGCAAGCTGGCATTGCCAGGGAACAGTTTAAATGACACATCTTGTGGTATAACCCAACATCAATTAAATAAATCTCACACTCTGTAGTTTTAAGTGATTGCTTTATATTTCACAGCATGTCATTCTTGTTTTGTTTTTTGTTTAAGTAACAGAATGGTTAGGATTGGCATTAGTTTGGTGACTGAAACATTTCCCTCAGCGGAGCGGACGTCTCTTAATTCTGCACAACTTGCACGTCTAAAAATGGAAGTCCAAAAATGGAATGGGCATGGAGTCTAAACTGAACCATCACCCCTTGAAAAAGGAGCCGCTCCTTTCATGAGCACCTGAATACATAGATATAGTGGCGCTGTATAGGAGGAGCTCGCACAGCACCTGCCCTGCACCACCCCTGGCTGTATCCAGCACCAGCACTCCCTTATCTAAAGAGAATGATCCCATAAGACCTGTGCATTGGAGCTTCTTGGTATCGTGTTGACCACTCATGCTCGTTGTCTATCTGGCCCGGTCTCACCCCATAGCATGGGAAAGCTATGCTTGCTGAAAGGACTTCACAATGGCATTGGGTCAGTATCTCCACTCTTTTCAGAACATGTCTCCAGTAAATGCCCTGTTTGTATATCTCCCTTGTAGGAAGGCACCCTGAGTAGTCCAGCTGCCTCACACACAATGCTGGGGACAGGTGATGATTGATGGAGTATGTCCAGGTGATATCTAGGCAGGGTTTGAACCCGTGACCTCCCTTGCCCTGGAGCATGCGAGCTGCCTACGAATTCACTAGCACTGTTTATTTGATTTTATTATTATTAGAAGTAGAGTCCAGAACACTAAAATCACACAACTTTTTCTACAATGCATAGTGATGTGCTGGGCATACACGCCACACCTGGCAATAACTCTTCTGTATGAGTGTGTCTTGCCTTGCGATAGTAAAGAAAGCTTCCTATCTACCTATATCTGATGCAGCGGGACCAAGAATAATTCCATTCTTCCTTATCAATGGCAGAAATCACATTTACATTTCCCTGCCCTCAAACTGATAACATACCTCTTGATTAATGTGTTCTGATGCACAGATACCTGTCGACTGTTTGATCACTGTCTCGTAAAGACACTGTCTTTCATTGAGCCTGGTTCAAATCACCTGCTCCCCGTGATTAATGTAAGTAAATGGTTAGGGTCGGTCACCGCTACAGTTTATATTCCTGATTCAATACTGAGCTTAAAAGAGGTCAGAAGAGCTGGGTTTCAGTATATCTATGGGAGAAAAGCCTCTCCCAGGACAACAGCAAAAATGTGTGTTACACTTTAAAATGCCAGCAATTCAAATCTAATAACTGTATGAAATAACATAGTTCCTGTTGAATTCATATCAATTCAGGACATTGACTACTCATATTGGGGTGGCTTAAGGACTTATTCACAATGAATTAATGTTAGTGTTTTAGCGCTCAGTATGAATTTCTGCTTGCTTCATTTTAATGTAAAATAGTAAATCATATGCTTGTTTAATTAAACTTATTACAAAGTACAAATCCAATTAGCATCATACAAAGTTTTAACCCGCATATATTTTCGTTGCATTACTTTTATCTATGATCACTACATGTGTGCCCAGTACTGCTAACGATATGTTTGGAATGTGTGTGTGTGTGCATGTACTGCACGCATATGAAGACATTTTATTTGTAATGAATCTCTATGTAAACTTTATGTCTGTAAGTAACAATGCTATGTTGTTTTCATCTTGGTAACAATGGGAATGAATAGAAGCTCACAGATCATTGTTTGCCAGAAATATCAGCGGTGTAGTACCACCTCACATAACACATTTAAACAGGGAGTGTGGTTGCTTGACATAGTCTTGGAAGACTGCTAACACTGTTTCTTTTCTACATAACCTCCTAGTATTGCAGAGAAAAAAAACAATCAGATGTGTGTTAGAATACTGCTCTTTAACGTATTTACTGTTTGTGTTGTACTGCATGCACTGGATTACCAACATTTAAAATAAATATATCATGAAAATGTCAGTCACAAAAATACCCGACTACGGGTACAGTACTGTGAATATATGCCTATACATAACATTCAACCCAATCTTTAAATAAAACGTTTATTAAATACTTTAAATAATGTTATTAGTTAAAAGTTATTTTATGGTTTCTGATCATTCATAAATTTGGTTAATTCACTGTTTTCAATATTTCATTTTATGTGTAAGTCAGACAGGGAAATATCACTGTATATATGCATGCATGCATGCATGCATGTATGTATGCATGCCCCTGCCTCCCACCTCCACCCAACAAACAAAACTAAACATAATAACATAAAATATAAATATAACCTCAAGCCTAATCAATCAATATACACAATAACCCAAACACTGCTTGTATGTAGTGACCAAGATATATCAACCACCAGATGCAGCTTATTCACCAAACCTTAAAGAACTGAGGGCGTCGCCACCCCCTCACTAGTAGTGACCACGCCCTGTAGTAACTAACAGTTCAATCATGGCTGAGAGAGGTCTTTACTAGAACCCTGTGTACTGGGCATTACCGTCTGTCAGTTGACCACGTCGAGAGAGGTCATCTAGTCAGGGTTTTAGTGCCATTATAAACTGGTAAACACTGCCTTTATTGGTTTTTAAGCATTCAGAATCTCCATTTTTTATTTACCTTTTCTAGTTCTGCTTTCTTTGCACGTCGTTTTTTCAAAGCCAGACGTTCTATCTGAGAGTTCTGCAGCTGTCTGGTAGTGCAGTTGTGCCCTGCTACAGTGCCTCCTGATTGGTGGATGAAAGTTGAGAGGTTTTTAATTCTCTGTAGACTACAGGATTGCAGTCTCCGGTGCTATCAATAACAGCAGCTTTCACAAGCATTAAATTCATCCCAAATTGAAAAAACTGTATTTAACCATACTGGCATCGAATATCACTTACTGCTTAAAATCATTCTAGAAAACAATTACAGGGCAAACAGCCTTAAAAAGAAGTTCTGAATAACACCGTTTCTGAAAAGCTATCAATAAGAATAGCATTAGAAGTAAATTATCAGAAGAAAATGTGCTTTTTTGTAATGCAACACATGGACAGGTAATATGATCGTTATAAAAATCCTACAGTCAAAAAGGTTTCTCATCTCAGCACTGCCTACCAGACTGGAAACAAACCCAGTCCCACAACCCAGAAGGATTCTAGAGTTACACTGTAAGTAGTAGTCTCTGGTATGTTAATGTTATTTGTCTAAATGGCCAGCTTAAAGGTCAGTAGCAACTAACTTCCTGGGCAATAACGTCTCTGTTAGAAATAGATTTACTATTTATTGACTATTCATAAAGTCCTTAAAAGCATATTAAAATCGAATACGTCATCGTCTGTTTCAACACAATGCGGCATGCTTTATCCAGAGGTATTGCTACAAACCCTAATTGAACTGGATGAGATGTCAGAGGTGTGTTGACACACTATTGTACTCTGTGTGGTTGAAGCGATCTTCAAATGACATGTGGCTAGAAATGTTCATGGAATTGGGTATGTGTTGTTTAGGAACAGACCAAGCCCATATCTTGTCAACTGCCTGAAGAACAGCATGAATCAGAGCTCTGCTTTATAAGGGTTGTATGGACACAGTTTGGGCACTCGACCTGTCCCAAGCAACAACCTTCAAAATCCCTGCGTTGTTGTGACCAGGTCCCAATAAAATCATATAGGACACTTAATAATTAGAATCTCAAAGGCTGGAGGTATCGATTTATGTGCACTGGAAAACTATGCAGATTTGTAGGTCCAAAAAACCTGGAAGCGAAGTTTCAAATCATGGGGGAGTTATGACAGTTTAGGACCCGAAGAGATGATTTACTGTATGTTGTCCTCAAACAGGCATGGTTACAGACTCAACTTCAGATCACATCCATAAACACCATTTAAAAGAGAGGGAGAGAATGAAAAAAGTTCCTTCCAAGCGAGAGATTGTGTGTGTGTGTCTGTGTTTGAATCCATGTAGGTACACCTGGGCAAGCCAATATCCTGATTCTAACAGTTGTTTGAAATGGAAATGCTATTGTAATCATTACCTGTAATGTTATTGTTAGAAATATCCTGCATATGGGTGTGCATTACCAACAATGCTATATCCTAACAGCTATGAAATAAATGACAGAAGAAAACTACTGGGACCACATTATTATTCAAACGATTCAACATTAATAATAGTATCTGTAATACTAAAATTAGTTACTGCAATAATTAATGTATGAATAATAACTTTTATGAAAAGCATTATCAATAATTGTATGAATAATGTACATGCATAATGAATGAATCTTGCTGCAGGCATTATCTGGTGTCTTTCCTCTAATCCAGAACTACAATGGAAGTAGCAATGATCAAATAACTGCAGATAACTACCAGTCTGGTGTTGTAGAAGTTCTTTTTTTCTGGACTTGAAAGTGCAGCAGACATCTCTTTAAAGCAAAGCTTTTACACATTTAATTTCAATTCACAGTTGTGTGTTCCACTAGTTTGGATATGTCAGACTGCAAGGAATGCTAATCACGGACAGCGCAGATCTGGCCCACACATTTTAATAAGAGCTGCGTGGTCATTTCCTTGCCATTGGCTTAGAGATATGCTGCTGGGGAATCACACAGGGGATAGAAATAGATTTATTAG
This sequence comes from Acipenser ruthenus, assembly GCF_902713425.1. Taxonomy (NCBI): domain Eukaryota; kingdom Metazoa; phylum Chordata; class Actinopteri; order Acipenseriformes; family Acipenseridae; genus Acipenser; species Acipenser ruthenus. The sequence continues at coordinate 31,460,309 of NC_081207.1, forward strand.
TATGACTTTTTGTTTTGGCAATGAAGGATGTGTTCATTTTGTTAAATAATAATAATAATAATAATAATAATAATAATAATAATAATAATAATAATAATCTTTTCACCAAGCTAAACACACGACTTTAATGTGTTTTAATCATTTTAAATACAGACCATTGTTTTTCACCAAGTATATATATATATATATATATATATATATATATATACAGCTCCTGGTCCAGGCCCTGGTACTCTCCCGCCTAGACTACTGCAACTCCCTCCTGGCTGGCCTCCCTGCGTCCGCCACCCGTCCGCTCCAGCTCATCCAGAACTCTGCTGCTCGCCTGGTGTTCTCTCTACCTCGCTTCGCCCACGCTACTCCACTACTCCGCTCGCTCCACTGGCTCCCGATCACCGCTCGCATCCAGTTCAAGACTCTTGTACTAGCCTACAGATGCCTTGATCAGACTGCACCCAGCTACCTCCAGACCCTCATCTCTCCCTACACCCCCACTCGACCTCTCCGCTCCGCCTGCACTAGAAGACTGGCTCTACCTCCGCTACGCTCCCCTGCCTCCCGAGCCCGCTCCTTCTCCACCCTTGCTCCGCAGTGGTGGAACGACCTTCCTACAGATGTCAGGACTGCCCAGTCCCTGACCACATTCCGGCGCCTCCTTAAGACTCACCTCTTCAAACAGCACCTGTAGAACTCCTCTGTTGTATCCTGGGACACTATCACCCTTCATTTAAATATGCTTTATTTTGCTCTTATCTGCCCCCTATTTTACTGCATTTAATCCTGTACCTCAGAATATTGTAATCTCCCAAGTGTTTAATCTGTAGTATTTTGTACTTAATCATATCCTGATGTAACTATCACTACTTAATCATATCCTGATGTAACTTTCACTATTATCTGCTGTATTATTGAATTGTGGTTTGTCACACTTGAGAATTATTGTATTTCTTGTTCTTATTGTATGACTTATATTGTAACACTTGAATGTATTTGTATTTGCTTGCGATTGTAAGTCGCCCTGGATAAGGGCGTCTGCTAAGAAATAAATAATAATAATAATAATATATATATATATATATATATATATACAGTACTGTGCAAAAGTTTTAGGCAGGTGTGAAAAAATGCTGTAAAGTAAGAATGCTTTCAAAAATAGACATGTTAATAGTTTATATTTATCAATTAACAAAATGCAAAGTGAGTGAACAGAAGAAAAATCTACATCAAATCAATATTTGGTGTGACCACCCTTTGCCTTCAAAACAGCATCAATTCTTCTAGGTACACTTGCACACAGTTTTTGAAGGAACTCGGCAGGTAGGTTGGCCCAAACATCTTGGAGAACTAACCACAGTTCTTCTGTGGATTTAGGCAGCCTCAGTTGCTTCTCTCTGTTCATGTAATCCCAGACAGACTCGATGATGTTGAGATCAGGGCTCTGTGGGGGCCATACCATTACTTCCAGGACTCCTTCTTTACGCTGAAGATGGTTCTTAATGACTTTCGCTGTATGTTTGGGGTCGTTGTCATGCTGCAGAATAAATTTGGGGCCAATCAGATGCCTCCCTGATGGTATTGCATGATGGATAAGTATCTGCCTGTACTTCTCAGCATTGAGGAGACCATTAATTCTGACCAAATCCCATTTGCAGAAATGCAGCCCCAAACTTGCAAGGAACCTCCACCATGCTTCACTGTTGCCTGCAGCCTCTCTTCAGCAACCTCACCTTGTTAGCTGAGTTTGGCTGTTCCTCACCCAGTTTTATTCCTCCTATACAGCTGTTTCTGTTTCAGTTAATGATTGTGTTTCAACCTACATATTGAATTGATGATCATTAGCACCTGTTTGGTATAATTGTTTAATCATACACCTGACTATATGCCTACAAAATCCCTGACTTTGTGCAGGTGTACCTAGAAGAATTGATGCTGTTTTGAAGGCAAAGGGTGGTCACACCAAATATGGATTTGATTTAGATTTTTCTTCTGTTCACTCACTTTGCATTTAGTTAATTGATAAATATAATCTATTAACATGTCTATTTTTGAAAGCATTCTTACTTTACAGCATTTTTTCACACCTGCCTAAAACTTTTGCACAGTACTGTATATATATATTTTAGCTCAAAGAGCCAGCTGCCCTATATATATATACACTGTATATAGTATCCTTGCTCAGTAGCGGCAAAGCTCCTTCATGAAAGGTGGCTATTTAAAGCAAAAAACTACTAGTGTTGTGCTTTTTCATGTTCTACCCTGGAGACACATGAGCTCAGTACAAATATTGTGTTGAGCACTGATTTCGAGTTCTTCAAGGTCTTAATCAGTCCTCACGAGTCTGCAAAAAGTCCTGGAGTCATGCATCCCAAAGGAGGTTCCTCTCTAAATATTCACTTTTACTCATTTAAAAGCCACGAGCCAGTGTGTTGAACAGGCAGTCTTAATATTGATATTGGATGTGCAGGGAATCTGTGCAGTTCAAAATGTTATTAAGACTTGATGAAAACCTCAGAACTGGATCCCTGCATAAATCATGAAACCAGGAGACACCACGAGTCAGAGATCTCAGGAAATGAGACTCTGAATAAAATGTCAGTGGTATGTTGCACGTGTTTAATTATTTGTTTTAAATACCAGTGTACAAACTGCTAGGCATGTTCTTTTACAGTATATCTTTTAGCTATGAATAACAGGGTCGCCATGGCAATAACAGAATGCAGAACTCAATTAATAAAGTAAATTACTTTACACTACGAACATTAATTTAGTTAAATGTGTTCTTTGCATTGTATTAGTTGTGAATGGGTGTATTGAAAATCTTAATATTGTACAGAATGGAGGTATTGTTTGTTATTGACCTGATATTACTGTAGGTTACATGCTCAGAATAGTCTTATTACCAACAACATATTTGGCCACTCTTCGTGTTATTTTAGGAAAGGCAGTTACTGATGATTAGGGCCTGTGAAACTGTCTGTCATAGTTGTGATTAAAAAGTGACCTTTCTTTTTCTTCAAGTGGGATAAGCTAGGATAAGAATACAAAAAAAATATATAAACAACTCCAGCACGACAAATAAGACCACAGTGAGAGATCAAGTTCCATGTGGGACATTATCTCTGTGAGACACTGAGGGATGAGGGGAATGGAAGTGAACGAACACGTTAATGAATAAGGGAGTTTTTGTGGGTGCTTCACCTCCCAGGTTTGTGCAATCTCTCAGTGTCAACATCTTTTGTGAGGCTGATTCAATTAAGATTAAGAGAGTCAATAGGAGGGGGGGGGGGGGGAAAGTGGCAAGGGTCAGTTTGATTTCAGTGATTGTCTTTTTGTTTAGTTCAAGTCGAAGCCGTCTGACCGCTAGGTTGCCAGTTTCAGAGAAACTTCTCTGGAGTAGCTGGGAATCTTCAGTAGGCCCTGAAGTAAGAACAGCCTCAAACGTTGCGGTTTATCTTGTCTCTCAATATTTATCATTTTAAACTTGATGTATACGAATAATACCAGCACACAGGTAATATGTTTAAAGTACCAGCGCACAGTTTAGCACATCTGTTTGTAGAAACTACAATTTAACATGGGTCATTCGATAACCTCAATCTGACCAGACTGACAATTTACATTATATATATATATATATATATATATATATATATATATATATATATATATATATATATATATATATAGATAGATAGATAGACAGATAGATAGATAGATAGATAGATAGATAGATAGATAGATAGATAGCTTAATTTAATTATTAGCTCCCCAGTAACTTAATCTAAATTTAAGAAGAAAACAAAGAATCATTTCCACATCATTTCTACTGGATTCATCACAGATGACTGTTGGACTGTTTGCTTGATTGATTTATTGATCTGGAGCCTAATTGTCACAGTTTGTGAAATCTGATTTTGAATAACAAAATAATTATACCTAACGCTGATGTACTGTACTTGGGAAAAGGAAAACCCACATTTAGAAGTGTGTATGTACTGTAGGCCTTTGTGTGTGTGTGTGTGTGTGTGAATCTGCTTATGATATTAGGGAGAATGATGCTATGACATAACCTACCACTAAAAAGTCAGAACATGAATTTCACACCAGCAGAGAAGTTGTGTAAAAAGTTGCAGCCATGTCGCCACTAAGTACCTCTGTTCCCAACCCCTTTCACTTTCCTTGCAGCTGGAATATCATTAAAGATGAGTCCGGGGTGGAAGATATCTGTCTTCATTCAGAACTCACTTTCGAACGGTACAACAGCTTTATGGCCTTAAATGATCACCAATTATGCGTGAATTGCCAATCACGGAGTACTTAATGACAAAGCAGAAAAATTAACCCCATTCAAAACGTCTTGCTGTATAATTGCCTGCCTTAATGTTCCGACACAAGAGGGTCATGGAAGAGGCTATTTAGGTGAATGAGATAAATAACATTTACCGGCTCTTATATGTATTTCTGCTGGGCGATGTAACAATGCTCTGACCTCTGTGCCCTTCTTTGACCTTCCACTGCCCATACTATCTTTATATTAGGCTCTTAAACCCAGCTGTAATAAACACCATAAAACCCAGCTGCAAATGAATTGCTGACTGAAACTATCAAGAGTAGAAAAAGGTTAGTAGAAAAAACAAACGATTTAACCAATTAAAGCCACAAAAGCACCTATGAATAGACCAACAGTCTTAATGGGCTGAAAAGCCACTTCAAAAGGAAGGCTGTAATTGGCCTTGTAAAAAGGGCAGAGAGAAGACTTTTTTTATAGTAGTTTGCTAAATACAGTAGTTTTAAAAGGGGTGGTGTTAAGAAATTTTCTAAAACAGAAAATAGAACAACTACTATCTGGTTTCTTTGTTTCTGGTGGTGACTGGAGGTAATTATTACAATCATTTGTCACAAGATTGTACCTTTCTAATCACATTATTGATGACATGAACCTGCTATAGTGATTCTGCACAAGAACGATGCCCAGTTCACCCCACAGCAGTCTGCTGGTTCGTTCTTTTCCTAATTCCCCTGGGACCACATAAGAAACCAACAGCAGAGCTAATGATTCAGAATTAGAAATAAACAAACAATCCACACATATATATATAATTATATATTTTTTGGATGTACACAAACAGTTTAAATGATTAAAATAATTTATTTGAGAACTTTTCAGACAAAAGCCCTTCTTCAGCTGTGTAGAAAAAAAAGTACACACAGTGCACATCCAAAAAAAGATATTTCTTTTTTTTTTAATGTTTGTACACTGCAGTTATACCTCCTTTCAAACACATATACAGTATATTTGATTGATTTATATTTTTAAGATATATATGTCTCTGTGTGTGTGCGCGCACTAGCGTCTGTACACTACAGTTGTTGTGCATGTGTTATCTTTTGTGTGAAATTTATGATGACAACATTGAATGTTCCCAGCAGCGTGGAGCTGGTGGAGCCCATGGAGGGATGCTGTGTAAAGCCTAGCATGCAGCAGAGCAAGCCGTGGGCCTTCCTGTCACTCATTATCCTCGAGCCGGGAGAGTGGCGGCAGCAGCTGACACAGTCACTGCCGCCTCCTGAGAGCCCGCTATGATAAAGCATCCTGCTTTGTGCTGTAATCAGCTTGCTATACATGCATTACTTCCTAATGAGAGCCGTATTTAAACAAGTGTATAAAACACATCTGTCCCGGCTCTGGGATTCGAACCTGTGTGACCAATTCAGCTTCTGAAAGCTAAATTATTGCTAAAAAGTTTAATTGTGAGTAAACAATGCCACATTAAGGAGCACTCCACACACAGCGGCAGGGGACTGAAGGACTAACTACTCAGTCACAGATGTGCCTGTCTCTGTGTTTTCATTAACGATCATCCCTAGGCTGTACCTTACGACTGGGTTCAAAGGCACTGTGCTTCATTTTAATGAAAGTCTAACCCCCCCCCCCCCCCCCCCCCCCCGCCTTTTTATTACAGCTCTTTGCTTCAGTCCACACCGTTTAAAGTTCTTTTTAAACCTGACAAGCTGTAGATTACTTGCAAAACCATAACAAATTATATATATATATATATATATATGAGAGAGAGAGAGAGAGAGAGAGAGAGAGAGAGAGAGAGAGATTGTGCTTGTATATCAGTGCAAACACAAATACAATATATCAAAGCAAGTTCTGCTGAGTTAGGCCCGTCAATTAGTGTGATTTCTTTTTTTTTTCAACATTGTTAGACTGCAAGCTTTAAAAGATCAGTAGGCCCCTTAAATCAGGCAGAAGTGGAATTGAGAGGTAATTGTGCTGATGACAATAGATTTAAAAAATGTGAATATTCGGGTGTCAGAAGTCTAAACCTAAGATGCTGACAGAGCTACACCTATACTAATGGTTACAGCATCACCATCATTTTGTTTTAATACTGCCACTGTAAAGGTATAGGGATATATTTTGCCTCACTTATGCTTCAGTTTTGTTAATTCAACAAATAACCCGCTTCCATCAGCGATTAAAAACTGTGCTGAGATCACAGCATTTACATCCGCCTAAAACTGCTAAAAAACGTGCTTCCTTCTAAAAGAGAGAGAAAGATAAGCTCTTCCCCCAGTTTTTGATGTAGCTGGTTAGTTGTCTAAACGATCAAGCAGGTTGTGGCAGTTAAGAAGCCCTGCTCCCCATTAGGCTTGTCAGGTTGTGTTTTTTGCATTTCTAAACCCTGAGTTTAGTTCTCCTATTCCTCCCCATGCCGTTTCCTATCAAAATGCAGCCTCCTCCAGGGAAGTGTGGGTGGGCTTCTCAGATGGGGCTCCGTAGGACAAACAGTAGGAGGAACACCTCCAGCGGACAAGATAGATTGGTTGTCAAGCTGTACCTTGAGGTGGGACGTTACACCCAACAGCACAGCACAACACAGCTAAGAACAGGCTTGAAGTTATAGCCCCTTGATATGTGTTAAACGCATAGACTGAGATGACACACAGAGTCATAAAGAACATTATTACAGAACATGTTTGAACAGAGATCTGCCATTGACCTGGCCAGGGCCGGCGTAACCATACAGGCAGAACAGGTGGCCGTCCAGGGCGGCAAATTGAAGGGGGGCGGCAAAAACAGTACATAATTACATTTTATACTTCACATTTCTTTAATTGTTAAATGCTCAACATCTTAGATCACTGTTTCTTGTTCTGCAAAACTTATTGCTGATGTTACAGAACCATATCAAGAGCAGTAGTGTAGTCTTTAATCTGGAAATACGGGAACGCTGGGGGGGGGCAGGGTGATCATGCCGGTGCGGTGTCACGTGAAATTTGGTCTCCCCTGGGAACAGGCTTGTGGGTGTTGAGCCCGTTGCTAAGCAAAGGACACACTGAAGTTCCTTGCGTATTCAAATGGGGCGGGGCATTATTGGATTTCATTTAATTACCCTGACAATGATTCTTATAAAAGAACGTTGCTAATACAGGATCAACGAAATGTTTTACCAATTTGATATCTCTGAAATTCTCAGATGACTGTCCTGGAAAATCACTAGATTTGTAGCTAGTTGCTTTTGACAACAAATCTCGCCAAGTCAGCCCTTAAAGTAACTAGATCTGGCGAGAAATTCGCCAAATTGGCAACACTGCTTGAAGGCGCAGAAAAAAATCTGCAAGACATTCTGACAGATAGAAACTTAACGAGATGGATATCAATGCAATGGAACTTTGTGCTGAGCTTCCAGTATTAGCACCTATTCAAAAACGCAACACGATGCCAGTTCAAGTGCTGCAGTACATAGTCAGAAATGATTTTGCTCCAAATGTTGCTGTTGCATTTCGCATTTTACTGACTTTGCCAATCACTGCTTCATCAGGCGAGCGAAGTTTCTCAAAGCTGAAAATAATTTTAAACCATTTACTCTCTTCAATGTCGCAAGAAAGGCTGGTGGGGCTCGCTTCGCTTTCTATCGATCAGGGTATTGCCAAGGAAATTGACTTTCACAAAGTACTTCGCGACTTCGCTAATGCAAAAGCGAGAAGAGTTAGATTTCATTAAATGGAGAGAGCACTGCGCGTGGGAACTTATTATTATTATTATTTATTTCTTAGCAGATGCCCTTATCCAGGGCGACTTACAATTGTTACAAGATATCACATTATTTTTACATACAATTACCCATTTATACAGTTGGGTTTTTACAGGAGCAATCTAGGTAAAGTACCTTGCTCAAGGGTACAGCAGCAGTGTCCTCAACCTGGGATTGAACCCTCGACCCTCCGGTCAAGAGTCCAAAGCCCTAACCACTACTCCACACTGGGTCACACAGCAAATCCTACAGTGTTACCCTGATCATTGATCAGGGCTACTATAACACTGAGTTGATTTAACAATGGAGGATGTGCTGAGCACGGTTACATGATCACTAACTTACATATTAGATACCAGTTTTATAGTAGTTAAGGAACGCAATATGGTACTGTACAAATAAGGTACAATGAAAATATGATGTGTTTGAAGTAACCTGTGTATCCTGTATCAATTGTTATTTATAACTCTAAGCTCATGCATGGTGGTAGAATCCATTGATCATAAATATTGTCATTGTAGAGCTGACAGTAGATGTCACTGCCGTTTGTAACCTGCGTGATGATTGTATATAGTTCTGTGATGATGTAAAAAAAAAACATAATCTGGTGTACAATAATTTGTTTATACGTTAATATTTACATATATATATATAAAAAGGGCGGCAAAACTTCGTTTGCCTAGGGTGGCAGAAATCCTTGCGTCGGCCCTGGACCTGGCTCTTGGTTATTCTCTAAGTCCAGTTAGCTAAGATGTGTCTGTATATCGGTGAGAGATTCTAATTTTATCCTGAAATTCTGCAATTGCTCCTGTACCTATGCATTAGAACAACAACAAAGACAACTTACATTTTTTATGGTTCATACCAAAGGCATCTCAAAGCTCTCGCTTGTCAGATTGGATACTGGGTATCTGCACTTGCGCCTGGGTGTTTCCTCGTCTCTGATCTGATGTGTATCACTATATGAATGAGCAGTCCTCTTGCACCACAACACCACTCCTGGAAAACAAGACGTTTCATCTCAAGGGGTCATGCGCAGTAAAACCTTTGCTATTAATAGACATACAAGCCACGGACATCGAGAAATAAGAACTTACTGAAAGAAAACCTGCATCTCATTGCAGTTCTCATAGAACAGAAGAATGCAGACATACAGCCCTGAAGTTGTGTGGTGTTACTGGACAGGTATTGTTCTAGCTATCCTGAGTGTAGAAGTCTCAGAACCACGATTTGTTTTCAAATCTTCTTTTACTTGTGTTTAGAATGCTTAAAAAAAAAAAAAGGCTTAGGCACCTTTTTGAAACAGAATCAGACTAGTCATATGGAAAAAAAAATGAATTAAATGGAGAGAGAAAAAAAAACAGCTCCCACTTTGTGGTCTTATTGTTTATTTTAGATACAAGTGTGATGTTTAGCAATTTCCTGGCAGAGTGAAATCAAATCTGATTTTACTAGGAAAAGTCTTGACAATCTTTTACATTTTTTTTTTTGCTCGCCCCGTCTGGCAAACAGAGGAAAACAAGGTTATGTTGAACACATTTCAAAGAACGCCTTTAATCTGAACAAAGAGAACTTATAAAACTGTGATGGGAATAATAAGATATTATATACTTTCATCCCTGCTTTTTTCAGGTTTCAACATAAACACCAAATTTTGGCTTTAGGCTAAAAATCTGAGCGTGCACAGCAGGACACCGGTGACAACTTTATTGAATCCAAAGCCTCCTTCGAAAGGGTTATTATTGTAACCTCCCATACAAATCCACAACCGATACCTCCCTGAGCTTTGCCTTCCATTTCATGTAAGGGTTTTCTCCCCCTTTGTTGTTTCCAGAGACGGAAATGTATCGCTTGTCTAATTACATTCTCCCACTGTTTAATAATAGCATCCTGTACAACAAACAATCGATCCACACTGTACACATGTACCCATATTAGTAACACAATTTGCCAATTTGCCAAGGGCAAAAAAGAAGAAGAAAAAAAATCCTCTAAGCTTCTATAATTTGCCTTTGCTCTCGAGTGATGTCAGCTCTGGTGGTGGAGAGTCAGTGGGAGGGTTTAGTGGCCGTGTCATCTGGTGCACTTGCTTGCGGGCAAAGCAAGGAGCTGACACCTTACTAATCAGTTCTAATTGAACTGTCTCACAGCTTCATAAGTAAATAAAGTCTTTGTTAGCGTCAGGAATATCAGCAGAGTTTAACTGGTCCGGTAAAGAGGGATGGCGGTTGAAAAGGGTGCCATGACTCGCAGCTCTGTGCGAGGTTAACAGATTGCCTGCTTTGCCTTTTTGAACTTCTCAGCACATTTAGAAAACGGGGAGGAAAAACAACAAAAGGTGTTAATAGCTTTATGGGAGCTCCATGCTGAGAGATAGCCCATTACGGGCCTCTTCTCACACTGAAATGGCTAATAGGTTTGATCAATTAGATTTTTATGTTAAAACACTTTTCAAAATGGTACAAGGCAAAGGCAGGGGCTGTTCCTGGCTAGACAAAAAAAAAAAAAAAAAGTATTTTCAAAGCGTTGAAACTCCTACTTTATGAAAGCGGAAATCTCCACGTTACAAAATCAGGGTGCTTTATAGATACTTTAAAAAAATATAGCACCTAGTTGCTAGTTTTGTAAAAAAAAAATTTTACAGGATGCATTTTGTCTGTTAGGGAGTTCCATAAGTAATTTCACATTATTAACAGAAGAGGAAATAGACTCAGTTTATGCAAATTACACTTTGGAGTAAAAAGCTCTGGAAAAACGCCCCACCCAACCTGTGTAAATACTGGAGAAATGAAATAGAAAAACCTGTTCCATGTGGCTGAAGAAACAAAACAGTTTTGAATACTTTGTAGATCTGACAGCACCACAATGGTACCAGGCACAAGCCCCATCGTCAGCTCACTTTGCGACGTAAAAAAAAACCTGCTACAGATTATCTGGGTAATGCCTTTTAAATGTGCATCTGAGTGTTTACGTGATGGGGAATAAATGAACATTTTTCTCTTTACAAAACTGGTGCAAAGAAAAACATTTCAGCTCCTCCGTTGCTCTGGAATTTTCTAACAAACCGACATCAAAGGGGGTAAAAACAAATTGTGGTTTTTATTACCCAAATTGTACAAAATGGTTTCAAATTGTTAACAATTATTTATCTTTAAGCTTAGATAAATGTGCTTTACCCGGCCTTAGCATGAAACAGGAGTTACCCCAGGCAGAGAAGCCTGACATGTGGTTCATGGCAATAACGGAACATTATCAAGGCAGTTTGTACAGAACTGTCCGTGTCAATTTCACTGTGTAGATATCTGCTTTCTCAAACCTTCCGCAGAGCCATTACATTATTTATTGCATGAAAACCCTTGGAATAAGGTGCACATTTTTTAATATATGCTTCTTCCAGAGATATTATACTTAAGCACACGTGCTTATTGCGAGTCACACAGGGATAACCTGCAGTTAGCATCTTGCAGAACTACGGCAAGCCTTGCATCAAACGCCCTAAAGATACAATATATCTTTGTATTAAAAAGACAAAGGTCAAACTCAGAAAATATTACACTTATGAAGCCTGCTCCCCCTCCCCCACTACCTTCAAAATATGCGAATAAAGAGCAAAAAGTGTGTCCTATAGTCTATGTATGATTATCTCTTCCTTCCTCCATCCTCGCTGAATTGACCCAAAGGCCACTTCTTTATTGGTCTCATATGCTTCTTGGCACACAATGTACAAAAGACCCAGTTATCCAACTGAATATTAAAAAGCTGTTGTTATTACAAGCACATATACACGTGTGCACACACACACACACCTATATATCTACAGATATTACAGTATTTCTCTGTCAAAAGCACACCAACATCTTCTTGAAGTTCTGAATTCTCTGAAAAGTCATCTGTCGTGTATATTTAAAGCAAGACGCTCTGCGGTTTTAATGATCTCACAGGGTGCAGGGATAAGGAGCCACTTCACTGGGCCCTGCCACTGGAAATGAAAGGGCTGCTGCATGGTGACAGCTAAGATGGCTGTCATTGCCGGTTGTGATTCTCCTCGGAAATATCTACAGTGAAACGAGGGGGGTTCAAATCAGCTTGAAATGAAAACAACATTTGCATCCGATTTGCCACACTCACAATATTAAAGTATTATCCAAATGGAAACATGTCAAATAGATTTACATAGCTGCACTGACAACACGCACGGAAATCGGGTGGCTACAGCAGCACACCAACCATGGCAAGGCACTTCCACAGCAAGCGTCTAATGGCATCTTATTTGTTTAGTGATCATTCATTTACAAACAATAAACACTGTGGTAATATAATTCTTCATGAGCGGTGTTACAGCTTCCCTTGGTCTGTTCATATTGAGCTGCCAATCAGAATTACAAACTAGGTTGCAGGAGTGAAATTATTTTTCTAACACGACCCTTATGCCTGGATTCATATAACAGAGGACATCTACATAAGTCCTGGAATGCCACAGCACTAAGAATGTGGAGAAATTGCAGGGTATAATAAGAAAGAACAGCACACTGAGTATGTAATGAATCCTGTTTAATACTGCATACTTTCTGGTTGGATGTATCAATACTGTTTTAGATTAATTAAGTACTTTTTGGCCACGGAACAATGAAAATAGGAATCAGCCGTCATTTGAAAGAAAATTGCTGAAAACGTCTGACAGCCTAAATACAGTAATCATTTACAATTACACAATAAAATCTCTCTCTCTCTCTCTCTCTCTCTCTCTCTCTCTCTCTCTCTCTCTCTCTCTCTCTCTCTCTCTCTCTCTCTCTCTCTCTCTCTCTCTCTCTCTCTCTCTCTCTCTCTCTCTCTCTCTCTCTCTCTCTCTCTCTCTCTCTCTCTCTCTCAGCAGCTCAAATGAAAATGTCTAAAATGACAAGCAGGTAGCCTGGCTGATCACAACAAGCACAGCGCGATTGTTTTACAATAAAGCGCTATTAGTGTCATATGTAATAACACTTAAACATAAAAGAACAGAATTTAAATCTAGTTAAAACTAATAATGGTCAAAGATATGGAAGCTAAATTAAGTTAAACCTTTTAATAGGGAATATTTTTTTCTGCTGATTGATGCAAGAGAGAGACAATAAGTTTTAACTCTTTATATCCTTTATATATATTATATAATAACCTTTTATAAAGGGCCCGGTGTACCAGCATTGTTTGGAAGGGAAGTCAATTGTGTCAGATGTTCACCCAATAAAACAAAACACAAATTCACAGGTAATGGTTCAACTTATTACTGTTATTATTATTATTATTATTATTATTATTATTAATTGTGTGGTCCTAATTTAACACTGATTATTTTAAAATTTAACATTACCCAAATTAGTCTGATTACTTAGGCCAGAAAGCCTAATTAAAAAGGTGTATGAAGTAGAACTCAGACACAGTGTGTAAAGTACATTTCTACTCAGTTGCCCAATTCAAGTTTAAGAAAAGAAACCAAAAACAATGCAGCAAAGCCCTCGATATTCTTTAGGTTATATCTGCAGTAAAGCATCCTGGTAGAAAGCATCCTGTTTCGACAGATTTTACAGCTGTGATGGTGTGAATTCCATGAGCCGATATCACTTTATAATCAATTTAATTTAGCCAGTTCAAAATTAAGTTAATTTAACTTTACAGAAGGATTAGCACCTTTTTGCTATGCATGGGGTACAGGATTATTGGATGAACCAATGAGAATGCTCCTTCGGGTCACGTGATCAGGATTTGTTTGCAGATAAACCCCCAACCAAGATCGGTTTGTTTTAATCCCCATTATTGCCCTTTTATACAGGAAACAACCTAACTCTCTTTGAAGATTAACACTTTAAAACCTATTAAGAAGTTGTAAATCTTCCATTTGTGAACATTATTTCCATTCCCCTTTTCCCGTGTTCTGTTGGTATACCAGTACTGTCTCAACCTTTAACACATTCTGGATTATATAAAATATAAAAATTGTCCACATTTTTTTTTTCCCTTCTCTTCAAGTTTGTTGGTAAAATAAATGCTTGAATCGCTTTTCAGAAAAAATGTATTAAACTGTCGGGAAGTATCAATGTTACACTGAATTAAAAAATAAAAATAAAAATAAAAAACAGATTCATTATTTACTACCTTGACAAGAAAAGAGCATCAAACTAACAGGGCTTCTGTTAGTTTGAATTAATTAGTAAGCCGAGTGGGTGTCTCAGTAGGTTGTGCATTCACTTCTGGGTCACGCGGTCAGAGGTGTTTTTGGGGATATTATGGGCCTGATGCCATCAAGGAAGGCCACAGCATGGTTGCGGTCTGGGCTCTGATCCCATCTGCTTTGCTAAATATCTGACTTGCAAGGAAGGAGAAAGGGTTTTGACCCCAGTACCCAGGCACAATCCCCCACAAAGGCTCATTTCCACACCCCAGGCAAGATGTCAGAATAGCAGACTGGGGGAAACAAGCATGCCCCTTATTATTAACAGCCCCTCATTAATACATGTGAATGAAAAGAGCTGGGGTCAAACCGATAAAGCACAGGCAATAGCATGCAGGTTAAAACAATTCTTCCACCCATTTACCTGCAAGTTAATGCTCTATTAACACAGCCTTCAGATAAAAAAAGCGCTTCTGAATCTTCTGCATCTTTATTGTGGCGGACAGAAGATTTATCTTTATGATAAAGGCTTGTGTGACGTTTGACCAGCTAATGACTCATAATTAGCCTCCCAGTCTGGTGCCTAATACCACAGAATATCTATGTTCATCCTTAATGTTAAAATAAGCCACGAATAAAATAGTATGACAGATTCACACATGTTAAAGTGCATGCAGTAAAACAAATATAGCTATATATATATACACTCTATCTATCTATCTATCTATCTATCTATCTATCTATCTATCTATCTATCTATCTATCTATATATATATATATATATATATATATATATATATATATATATAATTTATATATGCTTGTTTTGTTTGTCTCTAATTGTTACTTGTTATTATTAGTAGATGGCTAACATGTTCCGGAGCTGTCGCCAAGGGCCAGCACGAACCCGGAACAGCACTGCACCATAAATCACGTTTGACTTGTACCTGTACCACGAGCACTATAACACACACCCAGGACTGGTGACCGTGTTTTGTACTGTGTTCGTTTGCAAATTGACTGTGCTTATTAGTTGGGACTGTAAACCCACTATTGTCAACAGTGCAATACCCATTGCTGGGTGTTGCCTGGGCTTTATTATTTATGGTCGCCAGACTGGGATTATAAATAAAACACCATTGCACTTGGCTTCTTCTTGTCTGCCTTTTCATTAATCACTGCATCACTCCCGCACCTGTACACTGCAAGCCACTTTGCCACACATGGCAAGTAGTATTTTGGTAAAATCCCAGCGCATGGTACATTGGGCAGATCATAGCATCAGGGGCGGTTTAGGTGTATTTGGAGTGTGTGTGTGTGTGAGAGAGAGAGAGAGAGAGAGAGAGAGAGAGAGAGAGAGAGAGAGAGAGAGAGAGAGAGAGAGAGAGAGAGAGAGAGAGAGAGAGAGAGAGAGAGACAGAGACAGAGACAGAGACAGAGGTAGAGCTAGCTAATTCTTTTTCCCCTCTGTGTTTTTCTGTGATCTACCAGTCATGTATGTGATTGGATTTCAGCTTAACAAAACCTTAAATTACACACCTATTGTGCCCAAGCTATACACGGTTTCACAGCAATAGAGAGAGAGAGCTCCTTGCTGCTCTTTTGGCTGCTGTTCGATCAGTATCCTGCTATCTTCTCCAGGTTGATGAATGAGTAATAGGATTAGGGAGCCTTGTCTCTGAAATGCTGTAATTGTCACATTTGGTGGGCTGACAAAAGGACTGTTGATAGAAAGGTGCTGAGTATTGTCAGCACACGTGTTCTCCTTGGACTAACTACAGAACGATACAGAAAAAGTTAGGGCCAGAAGTCATTTCTCGCTCAAGGTGGCCAGTAATGATGACTGCTGCCATATATAATAACTATGAAGATGGCCGGTCTTTGTTCCCCTGTCAGCCCCTGGGATGAGAAATAGGCCTATCCGTGACTCACCAATCCCCTTCAGGAACACTAATTCAGATCAGGAAGATTTAGATAACACAGACTGTACCTAATGTAGCGCAAAATCACAATGAGACAAATGTATAAAATGATAACGCAGAGAAAGTAGCAGCGTTTTCATAAAGCACAGAGCCTATTAGCCCACCTGAGCCCTTTCTCAGCAACCCCTCATACTGCACATGCTACCTGACTTGTTCTTTATTGTACGTTGGGACCACCTGTGGTTTGAATTTTGTGGCTGTCTGTCATCGTTTGTGTTGACTGATTGCTGTGTTTATTATGCAGACAAGGCGTTAGCTCTTTGTTCATTCCCCTCTGATTGAGAGATTGTATATTTACTGTTTATCAGTGCTGAATAGTCTTTTCTTCATTCCTTTTTGGAGCTCACACTACACAGCTCAACTAGCCCATGTGACCAGGACTTTAAAAAACTAAATGCATACCCCAATGGCAAGCTTTAATTATGTACGACTTCACTTGCACACAGTATATATATTTACTGGCAGTATAATATCATACCAAATGTGACTGTTTTGTATCACAGGGTTTTAAAACAACCACTAACTTCAGATGTATAGCATTCTTTAAAATATGAAGTTTGCAAAATATGCGAATAAAGAGTAAAAAGTGGTTGTTTAGTCACACATAAACAGCCCTCAGAACAGTACATGCTTTTGCAGCCATTTATTTGCCAGAGGTAGGCTGTAATTGTGTTTGCAGACATATCATAAACCTATCAGTCATAATACTGCAGTTAAGACCTTATTATCACTGACGAGGAATGGATATTCAGTCACTTTCACCCCCAACCCCCAAGTTCAGGCAGGAGGGCTTTCTTAAATAAGAGCGATCTCGGAGGATTCTACTGGACTGTAACAAGTCAGAATTGAGGGATGATATATGGCTTGTTTACAGTACTCAATAATGTCAACCTGGCAAGTTAAAAAGCTGCCAATGAATGGAAAAGAGTTCATAAAAAACAAGAATCAGTTTTGGGTCAACACAAAAACATGTTGATAATTAAGGCAGATCATTGAATTAAAGCTATTTTTTCAATAAAAGCTCAGGAACTGATTGAATGGAACGATAGGTCTTATTAGTCTAGACTCTAGAGCATAAAGCCTTTTTTTAAAAACTAGCCAACTTATTAAAAAGCTTGTGATTTGGATTGCTGGCTATCTTAGGTGCTACTTACAGTATACATGCTTTCTGAACTAAAACAATGCCTTACTTGTTATATACCATTTTTTGTGTGTGTTTTCAATTTAGTTTTTTCCCCACAATCGTTTATTTTGTCGTCCCCCCCCCCCCCCCCCGAGATGGTGCCTTGGCCCCCTGACTTTACCAGTGTGACTTGTATTTTAATTAGCTGTCTCTGTGTGTTTGCTCCCAAACCTCCACAGCCCCTAACAACCATAAGAAAATGAACATTTAGCTGAAGGAAATGATAGCTGACCCTGCTTGCTCCTTCCCTTTCCTGGCATTTACTTAGACTATTAACACCTTAGACGTTGTGTCTCAGAGTCCCACACGTGTGTGTGTGTGTGTTTAGCATCTACTCCATGCAATACCTGCCAGAGCTGCATGCTAAGAGCCTGCTTGGGGGAATGCTATGGCTTCTTCACCCCCTCATTCTCAGGAGCTCCTGAGCTCTTGGATTCTTCAGCTCTGCAGTGTAACTGGAGAGCCAATCTCTACAGCAGAAGCCCCATAGACTCCTTGAGTAGATTGAAACAGACACTAAATGACCCCTCTTCGGCTGCTACTGTGTTCCTCCTCGTAATTATTATTTACCCCAGCAGAAGACATAATGGAAGCAGAGGCAGATGTCAATACAGATTGTATAAATAATGCAAGGTCAATAATATATATTTTTCTGCATTCCCTTTGGCCAAACCAGTCCCCTGGATGGGCATTTATAGCAAGTCACTCTTGACTGATTTATCATCACACACACACATATCATTCCCTCCCTCCCCTCGTTGTCATGTTCATGCAGTTGCCTGTGTGCTGTAGAATGCAAACCTGTTTCTTCGTGGCTAGAAGGGCAGCTTGTTTTAGTCAATGTCAAACTGGTATATTATTAACTCAGTCCCACCCCCACCCCTCCCAAAACCACTGAGCGTGTCTGTTTTACATACAAAGTACTTGCTATCCTATCAGTGTTCTAAACTGGGAATGTGATTACATTCTAAAACACAAAACAACACACACACACACACACACAAACAAACAAATGAAATGGAAGATATGCATCGTGGCTAATTAAACATAGTGGGGGAAAAAATAACAGAAATAGGTTATGTCAAGATCTCAACCCTTCAAACCATTCTGAGCTAATTTATCTTATGATTCTGACATAAAGAAAATGTATTTTTTTTTTTTCCCCATGTCCTCAACGAGCCACCATAGATATCAATTAAGTATGGCAGATATACATTTCAGACACTGTAGACTAAAATAACCAAATAACTTTTCATTTATATAATTAGATTTATTAAATAAAAAAGAACAGTCATAATTAGAAAAGTGACCGACAGCAGGACATACTTGACACCTGTACTCCAGACTGATCAGCAGTAATACAAGCTGCATTGAATGGAAATTGTATATTCAGCCCCTCAGCTCCCCAGGTTTAGGATATGTTGCAAGAAGAAGCAGCTCCTACTTAAATAACATATCTCCAGGGGCCCCATTAGACTGTCACAAGTCATAATTGAAGGTTGATGCATGCCTCGTAATCAATAATGTCAACCTGGCAACTTCAAAAGCTGCCATTTGGTGGGAAAGAGTTAAGAAAAGACATTTAAAAAACTTAGATTAACTTTTTCCACAAAAAACTAAATAAATCAAATAAAACAATGTACTTGGATATGTCAGGCAGTTCAAAAGAATGTCAGTGTTGGGAGCCCCCAAGTTCTTTAGAACTGCAGAGCACGTATACTGCAGCATTCCTCTTACAGTTTGTGAAACTCGGCACAGGAAAGAGCGAGTGGAAGCACAAAGGGATGAGGGGGACATGCCTGGAGATGTGGCATCACAAGTATTTATTGACACTCTACAGGTAGGATCCCATGCAGATCAGAAACTTAGCCACATTCAGCCTCAGGAGAAAGCTCAGGCAGGGAGAGTGGAGAGAGCCAACATCACTCTCCTTTGAGCTGCAGATCAGAGTCAGCTCTGGCTGCTTCTAAACCATCTGCCATTAAAAGAGAACAACCAATTTCCAGCTATAATGTATCGCACATGCATGCCGGACCCTCTGCATTATTATCTTAATGAAATGAGAGGAGCAGCCAGAGTCAAACACTCAGTGATCAAAAGGCAAACAAGGTTTACATACTATCGAGACAGGCTGCTTTTGATCATTTCAAGGAACACAAAAATGCATTACTAGTGCTGCTCTCTGCATTCCTGCAATGTAAACTCTGCGCCTCTCCTTATGGTATAGTTTATGAAGTAATTGTTTGATTGCTAGATCTCTCTCCAGGACTTGAAACAAGAAACACACACACACACAAAGTAGCATTGCAGTATGCAGTTAGTATTTTTGATAGCATTATAAAATGCCTTTGTCACACTGTTATTTATATTTAATACATTAAAAAATACATTTTTTGCAGTGTCTAAATTACAGCTGTGAGTGAAACATCAAAGCCTGGTACCATATCAGTATACTTTCTGTTATTACAGCACATCTAAGATGATCTTTGAGCACTTTATAACCTTTTGAGTTAATTTATAGCACTTAAGTGGAGCAAAAACTTTGAAAATGAACATATACTGCTCCTGTGTATCTGCACAAGTATAGCCAATAGGCCACCTATTTTGTGCAGGCTTTAAAAAAAGAAGTATAAATATTGAAAGCAGTGTGCAACTGAATCAATCAAGGCTCAAACCGATAAAGAGTTGGTTTTCAAGTAGCTGGTTACAAATCCAATTAACCCAACAAAAGTTCTTGGGACAATCGTTTGGTCAATGTAAAGCACTTTATAAACTGCAGAGGCTCCTTTCTCTAAAAAAGGCATTGCCCTTTAAGGGATCCGGTTACACGGGTGACTCAAGCTTAAAATTACACAGCTCTTTACTGCCAGCAAAGTGATACTCTATCCAACAATGGCCTATCACCAAACAGAAGCATGGCATTCCTTTGCTGCCAGACAAGCTCCATTCACCAATGTTGACATTAATCATTCAAAAGAGATTTTAATTGCCCCTTGTTTGCATGATAATGATTAGGTAGCACTCTGTGCTTCTCATGTAAAAAAAAAAAAAAAAGTCTTGACTCAAGCGGTTAACCTCTCCAAATCCCATTGTTTACAACACAGACACACACGCACACACAGACACAGACACACACAGACACAGACACAGACACACAGACACACACAGACACATACACACACACACAGACACAGACACACACAGACACATACACACACACACACGCATGTACACCCCACAGCAGCAATACACTGTATTCTTTGCCCTTGTGGAAGTAAAGTGATGTACTGTAATAGCAATTATGAGAGAACATTAGGAGCTTAAAAAAAGATCCCCAATAGGTTTAATCCCTGTTGATCAGTGTGCTGGTGCCAGGTGCCAGATTTACAAAGCAAGTTCAGTGCAAGGACTGCGGTGCAGGGACATCACAGCACACAATACAAACGTTATACAAGGTGTCGATAGCCCAACCGGTAGCACACACGGTTTCAAACCCATCTCTGGTGAAACACAGGCATGTTAACTCATGCTGCTGAAGCCTTTGTAGCACCACACATTTTTGCTAGTACTGTATTATTGGAACTGTAACTAGATTAACCACAACACAGCAGATGCATCTGACGGCATTGTTGTACAATGATGAGGAGGTTTTACGTGGTTGTGAACCAGCACAACCAGCTCCTCAGGAACTTGCATGACCAGCTGAAAGAAAAAGCTATCAGTCCTGCACTGATGACAGCGCAGTGTGATTTGTACATTTCCTAGGGATACGTTTGCAAAGAGGGCAAGGGGTGTTCTTTCTTGCTCTCCTACTTAAAAGCCTGATCAGTGATGCCACCCTTATAAGAGTTTACAAAACTCTAGTTGCACAGTCATTTTGTATTTAAAATCATGCTTTTCCCATACTTACACTATGTATTTATTGTGCATGTTTTTTTTACCATGCTTTACCACATTTCCCAGTGATTTCCCACGCTTGCCAGTGCTTTACCATGCCTATGCTTTCACTATTTACTATGCTTTTAAGAAATTTCGCAAGAAGACCTGTCAGCATGCACGCTAAAAAAAATAAAAATAAAAGCTACTCTGTACAACCTTGGCTAAAATAAACAAATGACCCCCCCCCCCCCCCCCTCGACAGGGTTAGAACGCACTAGTTACTCACTGAAAGAAGAAAATACACGGTTTCCTGCAGTTGTCTCATTAAACTGTGGATGTCATATTGGCATGATAAGTGCAGTTCAGATATTTTAAAGCAGCATAGCCAAACATGACAAAATGTGAGACTCCAGTATATCAAATAATTATGATCATGTATCATGCTTCAGCTCTTGCACATACACTCTTAACGCAAGCTGAAGAAGCTGAGATTTGTACATGTTATTCTAGAGCACCTGGAACCTCCACTAAAACAGCTGATTGTGTGTGTATGTTATCGTTCGTTACCGTTTAGTGAAACAGCCAGAGCAAATGGGTAAGGGTCAGGCTCGCTACTAACATAAATAGCTGAAATAAAAATCTATTTAAGATATTTCTACCAACCCCCCCAAAAAATCACTTTAAGTACAAGAGTTGTGCATGCACACTGACAAGCAGGAAATCCCTGTACAATACTGAGAATGACACTGCTGTGGGTGATAAGTAGGGCCCTCCTCACAAATAAATAAGATGCATCAAATCTGATCAGAAGATATGAGCTCTAGCTGTCAAAACTCTCACAAGGAAATAAGCACTTGATACATTCAAGCCTAGAAGTACGGCTACATATTTTTCAAAGCATTGGAAATCAATAAGGCACAAATTATTTATGGAAAGCCTATCCTGTGTTGAAATACTGTTGGTAAGCCTGCTGGACTTATTAATAAACAAGCCCACACAAATCACACATGGACTGTGATTCTCCATAGCAGGTGAGAGGAAGGAGGGGGGTAGGTGGGGCGCCGGTAGTGAGAAAGTTGCCTGTAACAGTTTCTAAAGACTAGTTTTGATTTTATTCAGAGTATCGAAAGGTCAAACATGAACTCCCAAATTAGCAGTAAGGGTTTTGTAACAGTCCTCCTTGAATGTGCAGATATATTTTTCTTTCTTTCTTTCTAAAAAAATTATTTCTCCTCTGCTGCCAGTTGCCTTTTAAATGAAATGTCGAGGCCCCCCGGCATTTGTGATCCCATTCCCGAATCGCAGCTGCTTAATTACACATTGCATAACGCAAAACAATTCTGTTCACTACAAACATGATACAAAAATACAAGCGCTCAGTGAACCGTATCAATTACATTCCCCCTTCGTCGTAAGAGGGACTTCTGAAATTGAGTCCGAAGAAATGGATAAAGGGTGACCAACACCAAGCAAAGCAAGAAGGGGGGATTAGTAACTTTCCAATGATTTATGTGTGATAGAGTGTGGGACGCTGCCTCCTCCTGATCCCGTTTCAATTACAGGCCTTGGGAATTGTTATTCTTTTCCCTACGAGTGCCGGTCATGTTGCATTGACAGAATGCACACGTCTGCAACCTGATTTGTCCACTTAAAATAACATTTATCATGTTGCCACTTTATAAATCATTCAAGCCAACCTGATGAGAGCTATGGCAGCCAGGCACCCTACTGATCCTTCAGCCTGATAAATCCCAGGGCCAGCCTCTGAACACACATCTTTAATGGTAAACCTTTTCTCATTAAGGGTAGGGCTAAAGTATTATTGGCATAGGTCTCTTGTGGTCAACTCAGCACAAATGGAGTAATAATGCTGTACATTTACTTTATTATTATTATTATTATTATTATTATTATTATTATTATTATTATTATTATTATTATTATTTATTTCTTAGCAGACGCCCTTATCCAGGGCGACTTACAATTGTTACAAGATATCACATTATTTTTACATACAATTACCCATTTATACAGTTGGGTTTTTACTGGAGCAATCTAGGTAAAGTACCTTGCTCAAGGGTACAGCAGCAGTGTCCCTCACTGGGGATTGAACCCATGACCCTCCGGTCAAGAGTCCAGAGCACTAACCACTACTTATTTTTATTATTATTATTATTATTATTATTATTATTATTATTATTATTATTATTATTATTTCTTAGCAGCTACCCTTAACCAGGGTGACTTACAGTTGTTACTTTGCCAGTTGCTAAACACATACAGTGCAAAGCTGTCATGAAAACTTTTTTTTTAAAACATTTTTAAAATTATGTTTCAGGTGCTTGTTTTATTGCTGTAATCATTGTAGGTTTCCAGTGCAATTAACATCTTAAAACTGCAGATGCAAAAAAACGTGAATCTATTGCACTGCAGGTCCCATTATAGGTTCTTGACAAAGGGTGTTGATGTTGCAGAATCGGCATGCTTAATGTGATATGCAAAGATTAGTACTGTTTCTCTTCTCTTAGTGTGAACGTTGTCCGTGTGTAGATTTAAGCTAGACAAAATGTTGCACCACACTGTATATCTGTTTATAAAAAAAAAAATTAAAACAATATTATCTTGTTGGGTTACTACAGTATATTTATAGTACATTTTATATTTGTTTTTGTAAGAGAAGTCGAGGCCCATGTATCTAAATCTCTATCTATTGCTTTATTTGCTTGAACTATCTTTAAAGTTTTATTGTCCACAGTGTTAATGAACCAGGACGGACCACATAAAAATCCAATGGTGCCACACTGACTGTCTAACTTGTGTTTTATGTGTTTTCTTTAAAAACACAAAGTTTGCAAGCTTCCCTGGCCCGATGTTTGGAAAGTGCTTTGGACATGGACCAAATGTCCAGGGTGCCATTGTAAACGCGAGACCTAGAAGTGCTATTTCCCTGAACCCATCTCCATAACTTGTTTTTCTTCAATGAGAAGCCCAGACAGCGCTGAACGAAAGTGATCACCGAGGCAGTAGCTTGATTGATAAAGTCCCTATCTGGCTATTTACGATCTGGCTGAAGAAGACGCAGCTTTCGCCAGACAGAAAAGCAATTAATCTGCAAACGAGCTCGGGAACAGCAGGGCTGTGCATTGGAGTCTCCGGCTGCTGGAGCTCAGGAGGGAAGATAAGGCTGTAGCCTGCTGTTTATTGTACGTTTTAATTAAGTGCTTGTTAACGGCAGTTATCTTAACAGTCACAAAATTACTGTTGTAATGCATTTTGTTTGAGGAAAAATGGAGAAGGTTGAAGGACTTTGTGAAACCAGGCACAGATTGCTTTCATTTTAAATCACAGAATAAATTCAGAAGAGGCGGATGTCACAATGATCCAAGCTTAGCTACTAATGGTTATTTAATATGGCCATCAGCATTTGCAAGTCCCCAGCATACGGAGCTTACACAATAGCCTCCAAACCCTCTTTAACACTTATTTGAGATGACAGGAAAAATGAAACCGTTTGTGCTTTCAATGGAAAAGCAATCATTGGTACATTATATTCAGCTTGCCCTATCATGCTAATGCATGATAAAAATGTCACCAAATGTATTTAAAGACCTGATGGAGTGTTGCCGTTTGATTCCTGTTACTGGGCTGATTAATAAAAATCTTCAATTTGTATGTAAATGCACTCGGGTTTCATATCATCCGCATACCTGCACCTGGAGAAAAATAATAAACTGAAGTTTAATGCAGCAATTATGAGAGTTTATGGGGACTCTTAAGGAGGCTGCTGCCTTCCTGACCAGCATGATGAGATATTCATGGCCAATATTACTGATGGCCAGACGAGCAGGGCTACAGATGGTCCCTAGTGAAAACACTGCCAGTGCAAATTAATACACTGGCTGATATTTGTTTGTTACAACAGCACAAGCGACTTATTGCTGCAGACAGAAAAAATGCATCTTATTTCTATTTTGAAAATGTGATATTTAATAAATTTGCATTATACTACATTACAGATTATATTACATTACATTATCGGTACTATGATTATTATTATTGCAACCGAAATTTAACATCAAATGGAGGCTGAAGTTATCCGGATGCTTTGCTTTTGCAGTGAATTATTTTTCGTTACACAGCTGGATTCTCAAGTGGTAGAAGGTGTAGTAACAGCATAGTGACCAAATGCAAATACGCGCAGGGTTTTGCTGTGCAAAAGATTAACATATACACACACTATATAGAGTTCTTACTTAATCTTTTCACAGAGCATTGCTGTTCAAACTCTGTGATGTTCCTTTGCTTCTATGTTTGCCACATGTCTTGTGACACTTAGGAATTTGGGAACAGATTGTCTTCAGCATGTCCTGAGCATGGCTCTGCTGAATATCTGCTGCTCTGCATTGCAGTCCCATGTATGCAAGAGTACCATCTTTGCTGTTTGTTGTGTTTTACATAGTGTATCCGTGTCCCGCGGTGTCTTACATGAGGGTGAGGAAGCAGAGTCGGGACGAGGGGGGGGGGGGGGGGGGGGGGGGGGTGTTCCTGCTGCTCCTGCGGCTGCCACTGTCCCACTCCCAATCCTTCTACTTTTGGTAGTCACTCAGGACCGTATCTCATTGCTGCTGCACAAGAAATGCCTGCAAATCCCAGCTGGCTCACTATAAAAACAGAACAAGCTTATTATAAAAAAATTAAATTTAAAAAAAATAAAATAAAAAATGCCCAAGCATTGCCTGTTTTCCTTCAGAGCAAAAAGCTCCAAAATCATGATGTCGGACCGCTGCCCCTTCAAAACCGGACAGCATTACAACTTGAAACTGCATGCATAGTGCACCGCTACAAAAGCCAAACAATTCAGTTTGCAATGCAACTGCGGAAAGTTCAGTAGCCATACTGCCAAAACAGAAAAGCATATCAAAAAACAGATTTATCTTTCATTTTAGTGGGTTTTTTTTTTCTGTAGGAGATATTATCCTTTAAAATAAATATAATATGTCAAACCAAAGTTTTGACTGTCTTGTGTGTCTTTGTTATTTACGGAAAAACTTCCTCCAATGAATTGCAGCAGCAGGTCTCTTTTCTGAGTTGCATGCAAATCCATGAATTTAATTCCTACAGACAGAACCAGTTCAGATCTGTTTACCATCTGCTTTTCTGAAAATAACTTTTTATTGTATAAAAATTGAATTTTACACATCACAATAGCAAGGTAATGTATTCATTCAGCTGAACCTCTCCTGAGAAACACACCGTGCTCTTTAATAACATATCTTACACAGTTTCAGCCAAGCGATCCCTTTAAATAAAACACAATATATAAATAGATATGGACTGGGTAGCGGTCTCTCTCTGTGTGCTAAAGTTTAACCTATTTAATTCCAATGGTAGGGGGGACAAGTCAAAATGCATTTTAATTCCTATTCTAATATTGTATTTCTGCAAATACTGTGCACCTTGCAGAAAAGAGTGGGAATAATGCACAGCTTGAGCTGAACAGTGAATTTGTTTTACTGCCTCACTGTTTTGGTGTTTATTTTAGGGTTCTAAACAGTTTTCAGAACCAAGCAGAGGCAGCCTGAAAATATACATTAATCCTGCTGGTGCTCAAGGGTGACTTACCCACCAGTCTGTCTGAAGTTTACAAAAGTTGCAGCTAGATATGGATGAATTTATTTATATTAAACATTTACAGACACACATCATTACCACTTAAAGCAGGCCAGTTTGCACGGTGCTCCAAAAGATGACTCTATGTGCTGTATCTGTGTGCTGTGTTCTCTCCTCCAGAACTGAGTTTGCACAATAATTTGTCATCACACCGTGTGGATAGAAACCTGGAGAAGACAGGAAGCACAGGATCCCAGGCCTTTTGCTTGGCTCTGATGAAATGCTGGGGCTGACCTAACTTCTGCTGTATCTAGCCCCCACAAAAGCTTTAGTGATATTATGTCAGAAAGAGGTAAATGATACAGTTGAACTGACTGAAAATGTTTTCTTCACTTTGCTATTTTGTTGCTGCACGCTCAGTGATTTATTTCCATGGCTCCTTGTAAATGCTGCTGCTGCCGCCACTGCCTTCCTCTTTGTTAATGACACCCTTCACAAAGCAAGGTTATTTACACAGCTTATATATAAAAACGCAGGCTCAAATAAATGTTGTGTTTAAACCAGCATTCTGTATATCAAATAATGATACTAGATCAAATAGAATGCTGCCTCTATTTCACTATCTGACTTGCACATCAAAAAGGTGAAGTATTGAAAAAAGTGAATCAGCGAAGGGCCGCTATACAGTAAAATATTCAGGTAGCACAGTATTTGTACAATTTACTGTCAACATGACCCAACAGCGAATTAACCGCATTAGTGAACCGTAGAATGGGGAAATATAGTTTATAAATGATTGCAATAAACTAAAATGTAAGTAGAGCAATGTGTATTTCGGTTTCAAAAATATTATTATTATTAATGATGTGATAATTGCATCCTAATAAATACTGATCCACATTGGCTCCCTCTGTTATTAAACTGCATTTCCCCACAAGCTAACGGTCATTTTAATGCATGTGGTGTCAACACAGCATAATAGCACAGTTTCTCAAATCCAGTAAGCACAAATCATGGTAAAACCAGGCCTGCAACAAACTGCCAGCCAGTAAGATAAAGGATGGCTAAAAACAATATTTAGCTGGAACTTGTAACTATAGTACTTTAATTGGACCATACACCTTACCTTATTTAACCAATGAATAAAGATAGGTGGGTAATAATAGGATTTTAAAATTAAAATGTATTTTCATTAATTTTATATACATTAAGCGCATCTTTTTAGGACATTTAATTGTAATATAAAAATTACAGATAGAGTGTAGAAAAATAACTAATAAATATTATCTAACGGAGTGTTGGCCAAAATTCTAATACCAGGTTTCTTTGTATTTTTTTTTAGCACTAGGTTGCTCTAGATTTTGGGACATGCTGATATTTGAATTAAAACACTATGGACAGAAATGTGCCGTTGCTACAAGCGTTGTAGTTTAAAGTCGTTCTTGCGGGCCAGCTGGAATCATACCAGTTACAGCTCAGATATCAGGACTTGCATCACTTTATATTGCTGCATGTGTGCATATCCTGACCCAAAAGATAGGAGGCTGTGTGGTCCAGTGGTTAAAGAAAAGGGCTTGTAACCTGGAGGTCCCCACCTCAGCCACTGACTCACTGTGTGACCCTGAGCAAGTCACTTAACCTCCTTGTGC
The DNA here is from genome assembly GCF_902713425.1 of Acipenser ruthenus. Taxonomy (NCBI): domain Eukaryota; kingdom Metazoa; phylum Chordata; class Actinopteri; order Acipenseriformes; family Acipenseridae; genus Acipenser; species Acipenser ruthenus. The sequence goes on from NC_081207.1 coordinate 31,488,802, forward strand.
TCCGTCTTTCGGGTGAGAGGTAATTGTAAGTGACTCTGCAGCTGATGCATAGTTCACACACCCTAGTCTCTGTAAGTCGCCTTGGATAAAGGCATCTGCTAAATAAACAAATAATAATGCTACAGTATATATTACAGACATATAGACAGACAGATAAAAGAAAAGAGATAAAGAGTAAAAGCAACAGCAGTGTGTCTCTCCTTGTGCTTTTCATATTCCAGGATAACCGATATGATATGTGTGACACCGACAGACTTCTTCACCTTAAAAGCTCTTTTAAAAAAACAAAACTGTGAGCAGTTGTCACACTGCATGTTTAAACAGCAGAGGTAGTATGCACAGGCACAAGGCTTAAGCACTGTCAATATGTTGTATTAGCACACTTGCATGCAAGCCAGACTTCAAATATTACAAGTCTGCTACATCCTTTAAAAAAAAAAAAAACACTGTTTACTTTCTCTTGACTAATTTGCTCGGTCATCCCCTACACAAACACAAGCAGTAAAATTGCCAACACGACTAAACTCTAGAAATACTGTGAAAAGCAGCTAAGCTCTTAGCCCACTTATGAACATCCAAATGTGAAAGGACAACTTACAGAATGGGGTAAATAACCAATTAAAGCAAAAACTAATAGGACAAGCAATGGCTAAATAGGAGAGCCAGGAAGTTTACGCAAACCTCAGCAAGACAAATCGATTACAATTCCAAACAATTATTATCTTAACAATTCAGATCATCTTTTCTTCATTTCTAAGATAACAGACCACCACTGCCCTGCAAAATCCCAAATAGTGTTTATTTCAAAAGTGTCTTTAAGATTTCACAGAAGTAATGGGTTACAGTAGTTCACTGGTTTATTAGCATGGAGGTACATTTCCATGTGAAAAATAACTAAGAAGTCGTTCTTTTGAGCTTCAAGTGGTTGTGTTTCAATGAAAAACAGTCCGTCCAGTCTATTTTCTGTTTGAATAATGAATCGCCACTGTTAAGTGGGCAACCTATAAAAATTCTACTTACAGGCCCTATGCCACACACACACACATATATTACAGTGAAAGTGTGAAATCCCTAGTGATTCTCTACAATCAGTGGCCAGTTTAGTGAATGTATGGAATTGAACTCTGTTGTACACAATCACTAGTGATTCTATAAAATCACTAGTGATTGTACACATTCACTGTCACGTGTTAGTGAAAGTATGAGAAATGTGTAAAATCATACAAAATAACACAATTAAAACAAAAAATAGTTTTATATTAATAAAGGAGCTGCTGTACTGTATTTATTACAACATTAGCACTCATAACGTAGTCCAAACCAATGATATTGTTGATTTTAAAATGAGTCTTATAAGCTAGTACAGTCAGAATATAGGCAAAATAAACGAAAATATACTTATTTGTAGTATTCAATTATTTATTAAACAAAATGAACAAACATGGTGAACAACTTAATCTTCAAACAAATTATAATGAAATAAACAATAGTTCATGTAAAATGTCCATAGAATAGAAACGCAAAGAAAAAGCAAAAATGATAATAGAAATTACAAAAACGAATACGCAGTTTAAACTATGAATGCATGTAAAATGTTAACAGAATTTATAAATGTAAATAAAAAACAAAAACTATAAATATAGTTGAAATCGATTAACATACTCCCTAGTGAGTGTATGAAATGTTTTAACACACTCACTAACAGCTTCCATTGGTTCTATACAATCCCTAGTGAATGTGTAAAGAGTTTTCTCAATATTTCACACGTCCACTGGCCAATCTGAATGATTCTATACATTTGCAGGCGGTTCTATACAATCACTGATTCCACGCTTTCACTGTAACATACACACATTTTAGTGTGCTCAAGCCTTCTGACCAGCCACTCGGCTGGAGATGATGTTAAGCTGTCTGTAATAACCAAGTCTGTTATTGTCTGCCTACCATAAAAACGGTAAAGCTGTGTTGTGTTCCTTTGGTGTCTTTTTTATTTTATTTTATTATCATTATCATTATCATTATCATTATTATTATTATTATTATTATTATTATTATTATTATTATTATTATTATTATTATTATTATTATTTTTAACCCAGCACACTCAAAGATTGATCATTTAAGGGAACTACCCAGGTGGTGTTAGCAATCTGTGGTTTAATAAGACTTACATACATCTTTCAGGTGTGCTTTACAACCCGCACCCAAACCCATTTGAGAGGCTTATGGTTAGTGTACTGATTTAAAGCATTGGGTTTTTTCATATGAGCTTTGTATCCAGAGATTTTTTTTTTTTCTGTTCCATCTGTGTTCTTCAATAACATCATGAACAGCCATGTTTAAAGGTTGCACAGTAATGTATAATTATACTGATTACATACATAATGATAATGATACTGATTCAATGTTATTGCTGCAAAATCATTTGCCTATGCTGTATTCAAATACTGTACTATAGTTTAGAGTGTAGCTAAAATATTGTATATTTGCAACCTGTTAGTTATAGATAACCTTCGCATATACAGTACTATATAGTACATATATTCACATATAGAGTACTATAGTACAATACAGTACTACATAATACTAGAGTTCTTTCAACGTAAGTGCTCAATGCATACTGTATTATTTAAATTGAAAACAATATCTTTACGTTTATTATATTTCTTTCTTTAATTCCTGGACAATATAAACTTAACTCTCTCACAATGTAATACACAAGTTTCACTGGTACCAACATTTTGGAATAGAAGTGCCCCCAAAGCTTTCACGATGATGAGTGAGGGGGTCAAACCCATAATTTAAATGTCAAATATTTATCCAGCAGGGAAGCTCACTGCGACACAAATCACATTTCCAGCGATGTCCCGAGGCGAGAGCCAGCAACCTTTAATCTGAGACGCAAGAACACGATGCAGATCATTATTAACAATCTAACGCAAACACCTCCAATACTATGTCTGTGTGTGTACTGTGCGCCTCAATCAGCACTAATGAAAGAAGGGGCGAAAGCTAAATAGAATAAATTACACAAGACTGCACAAAATGACACAAGATAGTTTTACCCGATTACGGTATACGCTGTTATTTAAACATAGTTCATTAAAACCACTGTATGCCAGGTTTAAAATAGAAAATAGAAAAGTAAATGGGAATTGAGTAGCTGTGAGAATATAGCCATATCCTGATGTATTGTTCAGTAGTAGAAAATGGCAGGTATAAATAGCGTTTA